>NW_028259138.1:11833750-12139375 GCF_977971745.1 Zootermopsis nevadensis
AACTCTTTTGCTGTGTAATTTTTGTTAGTACAAAATGTCTTGGCTGTAAGTAAATTTGAAAATCTTTTTTTAATTTTATTTTTTAGACTATTTATCATCCTTACATTTTCCCTAAGATTCAAAGTCTGCAAATAAGAATTTACTACTATCATCATCCGCTGTTTGTTTATACCTAAAAGTAGTTGTGGCTACCACTTAACAACTTGAAAAACGAAGCTATATATTGAAACATCTTATAAAAATTGTATTTAACATAGGCAAAAACTTCTGCATATATGTCAACATGTGTTACCCTTCCAGGAAAAAGATTGCTGCAGGGCCGGCGAGGTTCAAACTTGCAATAATGTGAGTTCCACAGAAACTGCCGACTAGGACTGGTATGCCTTTGTATTGCTGTGAACTTCTTAGCAAAAGAGTTAAAAGAAACTATCAAGATAATGCCACTGTGACCTGTAATATATTTCAGTTTAATACATTTGTAAGGAATGCAACAGCAGTATAGTTTTGCTTGAGAACCACTGAGCTAGACTGTCTGATGACGATTATAAAGCTAAGACCCTCGCTGCAACTGAGTGATGTATATGCTGTTGATCAATAATTTAAAAGCGTGTGTTTTTGTGGAAGACTTTGACTATTTTAAATGCATGCTGCAAATATTGTATGTAATTATGTGACTGAATTTAAAAAAGTGATTCCCTGTCCAGAATGTGAACTGGAACAGCCCTTATCAGAACTCTGCTTTATAAGAATACTTTGTTAATTTGGACGGATTTAAATTCAGTCTGTTCTAGTCAGGATTTCTCTCTATATATATCTTTCTTGATAATCTGTCTCATCAGTTGCACCATGTACAAGCAACTGCAATAAATGGCATTGCTCTCAAATTGATGGCGTCTTGTTATTTTCTTCTCTGTTTCTGATTAGGGGTGTTCCAGATGACAAGGTGGTGGTGGTTAGTTTTGGTATTTTGCAAGTACTGTTAGTTAGGCTTATGTTTTTGATTAACTAATTTAATGTTGTGTAGTGAATTATTGCTCCCACCTCTGTATTGAAACAACCCTGGTCAGAGTTAAAGAGATTTGAAACATGAAACAAATGTGGAGCAGTTTCTGGCAATCTGTCGTGTGGCTCATTATTATACCATTCGGATCTTGCCATACATTCAGCAGACTGCCTGTTTATTTTTACCCAAGGCACATGTTTTTACGATGATATTTTTGGACACTCCTTGAAATATTAATATTTGACTGAAATTTATTTTCTGCATGTTTCATGTACCGTACCCTGTAGGCACAGTCATCTGCCAAATGCGACAAACTGTAACAATAAATAGTACACTTCACAGCATTGGGAATGTCTGACCATGGGTTCTTAACAGAATAATTTCATCAGAAGTTTCAAATGATAGGTCTGAATATATTATGTATTAGTTTTGTTTATATTTTGATGCTGAAGCTAACTAAACCTTCCACGAGTTCTGTAACTGCTTATAGTAGTTTGTTGACTGTTTTTATAAAACCTGTCTAAGGACTTATGGCAAACCTAATATTTCTTATGGTAGTACATTTTAATTGCATGTAAAATAAACTAGAAGTAAGTCAAATTGTTGAGACAGTATAGTGACTAGCTACAGGCCAGGGACTGGGATTCGATTCTTATCTGTGGATAGGATTTCTCTCTTCACTGCTATGTCTAGGCCCCAGCCAGCCTCCTGTCCAATGGTTTTATGGGGGCTCTTTCCCTGTCTGGAATGTGAAGTAGACTACACCTCTGTTTGTTGCCAAGTTTAAGAATGAATAGAACTCAACTTGCAGTCCTCTGAATGCCTTCACAAAGTTGTGTTGTGGCAAAGGAAAACTTTGCTTTTTTGAAATAAATAGTACAGGACCATATTTGTTTCCATTTAACATTGAGAGAGCATTAACAGAAGTATGGATTTCCTTTTGCACTGAAGAGTAATGTCGATGGATTGTATAGGATCATTTATTGTCAGTAATGTTACTGTGAGTGTGCAGTGTTTTGTACAACATGCCAGAAACTCTCCATGTATCAAGCAGTTGTCAAAACCCCACAGATGTTTGCTTAGTATAAAAAAAATTTTGTCGTGACCATGCTGCATTAGAAAATTTAATTTATTAATGTAACATTTGTCATTCATTCATAGTTAAGACAGTAGCTATTTCTGCTGAACTCTGAACCTAGAGTTTATGTCTGCCTGTCACGCCCATGGGTCAAAATCTCATATTTCTATATGATAAAAGTACATTAGGATGTGTGAATGATCCTCAGTGATATCTCAGGTTAAACCAATGCCCCATTCAATATTCAAGCCACTTAACTTTGCTCGTGTCAGACACTGAAAATGCAGAATCTGATAGCAGCATGGTTATGACATTGCCAGTTTATTAACTAAGCATTTCTCTGATGTTTTGCTTTTGGCAATTGTATATGATGCACACTTGTAATGAACTAAATACCTAACCTAAGTCTATTCCATTTCTTTTCTGACTAATATGTCAGTGGTTCATCTTTGTTTTCACCATATTGTTGGCATGACATTTTTCCTTAATTTCTTGTTATATATCAGTGCAAATCTGAACTCGAACTCCCTGTCCTTCCTTATGATAGTACTACTATTGCAATGGGAAATTATTGATGATCTGATTTTGGAGTAGAATGGGTTTATATGCTATGACGAACAAGAATTTTAATTGTAATCTATGCAGCAGAAAATGATCATATTTTAAGTGCTACTGTGGATAAGTCGGAGTAACCATGAAGAATGTCATGACAGCAAGTCCCTGGCTGGGATACTGAAAATATTGAAACAGAAAGAACTAAGTTGGAGAACACAGACACATTATCTGGCATGGTGAATAATTTTCATAAAATAATAATCCATTTATGTTAATCATGTGCTGTGTTGTTTTAGTGACTAGCTATAGAATGAAAGGCTAGGGTTTGATTCCTGATAGAGATGGGGATTTTTCTGAGCTTTACATTTTACTAATTCCATGGTAGTGTAGGATATTCCATGAGTAGATGATTGTTTTTCTACCTGTCAAAAAATTCCCTATTATTGAATCCAAATATTTATACTTGACAATAAGAGGCCACCAATTGACATTGTCATTGACTAAATGAATCCTGTTACTGTAAGATGCAGAAATAGCGAGAACAGCTCAGTTACTAAAGTAGGTGAAGACAGGCTTGAAGGCTAGGGTTAGATTTTCAATAGGACAGGGACCTTTTTCTGCCAGCACATCCACACAGGCCCTGGGACTCACCCAGCCTCCCATCCAATGGTTACTGGAGACTTCTGTTCCTCTGGTTGTAAAGTGACTGAAGCAATCGCCACACCTAGTGCTAAAGTCTAGAATGTGTCAAGCTTCACCTCCATATCATCTGTATATCTTGGTGGTATGTTGCTTAAGAATAAATCTCAAAGTTCAAATTTAATGTCATTTTTACATTGCCACTTAGGCGAAGTGGTTTCCTCCATTGGGGTTTCGCCTCCTTGCTTGCTGTATGTTCACCCACCTCTTCCTTCTGAGCTGTCATGTTCACCTTTTAGTCTTATCGTTGTTACAAAAAAAAATTCTGTGTGAATGTTTAATTTGTTTTTAGTTGTTACAGATTAAATGTCCTCCAAACATTTAATGTGCTTAACTGTTTTTTAAAGTGAATTGTTGCTCACAGCATAATCTTAAAGTAATCCACATTTAGTAGTTTAGCAATTCTGATAAATGTGATATAGTGGAGAGTTTTGGAATTTCAGGTTACACAAAGTCTTCTGACTCAGTTCGAGTCAGTCATTGGATGATACAGAGGAGCAGGAATTCATCACCTGAGTTACTGGATGGTCCTGATAGAGAAGGGGTTACAACGACCTTAATTATAGGAAGTAATGGCACATCTCCACCATTTGTACGAGCCCCAGCTGAAGACCGATCAAAGTATGAGAAGCTGATACACGACTTCGAGGATGTTTCTTCAGATGACAGCCACACAAGTCAGCCAGAAGCTGGTAATGTATTTTGTTATTATTGCTCATTTCAGCCCTAATAATGGAGGCAGTGTTTTCATGTGAGATATTGACACAGAGGCAGAATATTGGCATAGCAACCCAGAAGATCATCCATCATTGTATAGATGTATAATTTTCTTTGTATACCTTATTGATGTTTAACATTACAGTGTTGATTGCATTGAAGATAATATGCTGAGTGGAGTTGTTGATTCTTGGATTATTTTAAAACACTTCCTAAAGTATATGTGCTGTATAGCATAGTCAGTAAATTGTGTTAAAATGTGTGGGGATGAAAAAGTATTGTTTATCTAATGTTCACAGTAGGGTGATTATTGGCTGACACAGCAAACTGACATATTTTCACTAACATTGAAAGGGTTCACGTTTATTCTACAGTTGGCAGCAAAGTACAAAGAAAACGGCATCGAGTACGAAGTAACTTGGCTGCTGTGGCTGATAGTAAGCTCAAGAAAGATGTTGCCACCACAAATCCGAATTCTGATCCAAAGTGTGGTGGTCATCTGTCTGATGACTCTATTGGTATGCTGTCTCTCTTAAACCCTGTCATGATTGGTTAATGTCTTTGTTAAATACCAAGTGATTCGGTCATAAAGTTGAGTGGTGATGAGTAACTCTTGGACCTAAGTTTTTATAGTGCATAAAGTTGTAAATTTAGACATTCAGAATCCAGATATTAATAAATTGCGCAGAATTTAGTATAATTGTATTTGTGTAGAATGTAGTCAATTATTTATATTCTTATTTTCTACTGTTAATGTGATTATATAAAAAGAATGAGATTGACAGTACAAACTTGTGGTGTGAAACTATAAGTTTATATCTTGCAGATTTACTGTTGTGCAGAGATTATTAACTAAATTGTATAATTATTAATTTATAATTCTTGATTCTTAACCTTGCCCTTGGTGGACTAGTGGTTAACCATTTCTAACCATACATAAAATATTTGTTGCTAATTGAGGCAATAATTAAAGTTCAGAAACTATTACATTCAGAGTTCGAGTGAATGCTATTTGTATTGTTATATGATGCACAGGATCGGCTAGTGACCTACGAGCTATGAATGAAGACGAAGCTCAAGTGGAAGGGGATGAGGAAGATAGACTCAACTGTAACCCAGAGCATCTTAATGATGAGACCATATCAGAAAGTATCATTACCTGTGGTTCTTCTGCTTACCATGCTGAGTGTGAGAGCTTAGCAACCCATGATGATGATGAAGATGATGGGAGACGCCGTCATAAGGTACCAACAAGTAAACGTGATGCTACTGCTAGTAGTCAACAGATTGTAGCGGAGGATGAGGTTGATATTAATGATGGCCATGATCTTCTGTTTGTGGGGCACCAGTATGGTGAGAAGCCGCTCCTTGCTGATGATGAATTGGACACTGATGATGATGGTGGCATGAGAAGTCCTTCTCCAGTTCATAATAGTTACTGGAGGCATCCTGTAGATGAAGAAGCAAATAAAGGAATGTCGTGGGAGAAAACCAGCCCTGGAAAAGATATTATTGTGGATGTATTTGCTTTGGCACCGTTCCAGAAACCAGCAGGGGGGTCTTCTAGGAGAAGTTCCAGCAGAGGAAGCAACAAAAAGGTTTTAGGGCATTACCAGAGTCGGAGCCAGCCAACTAGTCAGACTGTGTCCCCAATGGATATTCTTACAGGTGGATGCAAGTCATCACTACTTATCTCTGCTTCTCCTCTCTCTCACCCTATTACACCACCACAGGAGCCTTCTGTACCACTGCAGGATGCACCGTTGGTAGATTTGGGAGAACCATCTGCTTCAAACTCAAATGCATCAGTAGAGGCCAAGTGTGTTCCTGCTGTTGCACAGCATGAACTTGAAGAGGGCCCAAAGAACCTTCCTCAGCACAGGTATTTTTTTTTTGTCTTTAAATATCTGTGTGATTTTGTCTCCTGAAAACTCGTAGTTGGTCTAAACATTTGGGCTCTTGTATGTCTTTTGTACTCACAACATTACAAATGCACAGTGGGGAAATACGTGTTGACCAGCTTCTTGAAACCCAAACTGCATTCACTAAAACCCACAATAGGAACCAATCCTACTGCTACCTTAAACTGTGCTCTTTTATGTATATAAGACTTGTGAGACTAAATGGTAGGCTGTTGAACATTTTGAGTCCTACTCAAAGTATGAATGTTTGTAAAAAGGGAGGCGAAGTCAGTCGCCTACTTGTGGTGCCCCCTGTTCGCTAAAAACAACTGACACTTGTCGCCTTGTATATAGACTAATGACTGAGAGGCTTAAGTCTGGTGTAGGAAAAAAAACATTTTGATGTTATTTGTATTATTATGATGAGATGATTGTCATTTAGAACATTAATAGGAAGAATTCATAAGACATTTGGTGATTCTTACAGATTGACTTGCCATTATATTGTGGTTTTCCATTGCATTGTATCTACATTACTTCATAGTCTAATACATTTCTTAATCTTTCACTTGTATAGGTATGAGAATGTACTTGACACACCATTTCAAGAGCAGAAGGAAAACTCAGTTCCAGATTCGCTTTGTAGCAGCAGGTTTGAGAATTCTGTTCACTTTGCATCTTCGGTTCCTCCAATTGCAGAACAAGATGAAGATCCTTCAGATGGAGGTGGAAGCAACAAGGATTTGTTTGGTTCATCTCCATTCAGTTCTGGATCCTATATTGTTAATCCCTTCAGCAGTAATAATAGTCGAAGCTGTACCAACAATGGTGCTGCGATGGTCACCAGTGTTTCTCCATTGAATCCATACCAAGTAACAACTCCTTCACCTGTTGTCTTCCATCAGCAGGATTCTCCTTCCTTCACAAATTCTCAGCCTGAATATTTCAGTCCTTCACAGAAATTCCTCTTGCAGAATCCTGAACATCATTCCCTTGAATCACCAGGCAGCCCTTCAAGTGTGGTTAACAGTAACTTGGCAGCAAACTTGGCAACTTCACCAGCTGGAGTTACCCCAGTTTCAACTATTCTGAGGCAGCCTAGCAAACCACAACAGGATCTATTTGGTGCAGTTCCATTCAGCAAAATGACTTCACAGGTCCTCACAAAACAGTCACAGTCTATTAATTTTCCAAGACCAACAACCCTACCTCTCCGTCATGTGTCAGCAGCCATTGACACGGTTCCAACACTGAAATCTGACCATAGGCATTCCTATAGCATCAGTCCAGCAGCTGTAAGTGTTTTGAAGTCAGAACCCCTCGAATCCTGCTGCTTCCAAGGAGGTACAGCTTCTTCTCCAACAGAAGCAAACAGGCATAAAGGAAATAATGATACGTCTCCGAAGCTTCTCCAACGTAAGGATAAGACCAAGAGCAGTGACAAATCTAAATACCATCTAATAGAAGACTGTCATAGTAGTAAAGCAGAGAAACTTAATCCTTTACCTTCAAAATTGTCACATAAGACTGGGAAATCTATGACATCTTCAAGTTTTAGGAAGTCTTCTAAAGTTTCAAAGAAGATTGGAGGTGAGAAAACATCAAAAGTTGCTGCAGCTGGGTTCAGTAACATGAGTTTTGAAGACTTCCCCAGTGATGAGGGAGATGAAGTATTAACGGAACAAGTGGTTGTTCCATTTGAGGTGATTCGAGGTGAGAAACAGGCACATGAAGTAGAAAGGAAGTTTGGCTCGTTGAAACGACGTTCTAATCCATTTTCTTGAGGAACACTGCAGGTAAGCAACAGTTACCAACTGCTGTGTAACCCATAGTCTTAAATGATGGTGGTGAAGTAAAGTGATGAACATTAGTTTCTAAAAAAAACCATCAAAACAACAGGGTGTCTTCAAATTTAAAACTATGATTTGTAACAAATTAGTATTATGCCACAGATTGTGACAGACATTAAATGTTCATCATATTTTGAAGAGGAGCATTATTTATCCTTCAAATTTTAATTTGCAAAAGAAATAGTAGTTGTCTCCAGAAATAACGAGGAATGCTTTTGTACTAAAATCTTATCAAGTTGCCATTAGTCATCATGTGATTATGTGTAACATATAGACGCAACTTTCTTGCTGAATGCCAGTAAGATGCATCTTTGCAGTTCCTTCGTTTAAAGTGGCCGTGGTAGCCATAATCAGCTTTATGCTAAATATCTGACATAAACATTGATAGTGAATATTTAAATATAATTTACAAAGTTCTAGAGATGCACTGTACCAGTATTTGTGTATATTTTATTTATATGAGTGTGTAATGTGTAAAATAGATCATGACTTGTTGTGCTGATTATTGCTCCGTATGCGTGTGGGTACTTGAAGCATGCTGTGCTGCATGTCAGCCACTTGGTAACGTCAAAATTGTGTCTTTCATATACAGGAGTCCTTTATTACCTCACCATTTTATTCACATCTCTTTTCGTTCAGAGTTAAAGTTTGTGTGAATACTTCTTTGTCAAAGACTTGGGTTCACTTTGGAATTGCTGTGTGTGGTCAAGTATGCATTTGTAAGCCTGTTGAATGGGTCTTAAGCTTATCTCAACATGTGAATGTCTCTCTTCATCAAAAAGATTACAATAGAAATTGTTTCCCCACACACACTCATCATTCACCTTTGAAATTAAATACTCAGATTCCATACCAATGCAGTTCAAATAAAATTTGTTGAAATCTTGTTGATTCACAACAAAAGTACACATATCACCATACAGTGATACTAAAATATGCCAAGTTGCAGTTTCTGGAAAGCAACAGGTTACGCCCTGTTTCAGCTTATGTTCTGCTTTTGTGACGCTGTGTGTGGGGAAAATTTATTGAACTGTCTAAAACGGGTCGTCAACCTGGTCCCTTCCGCCCACTAGTGGGCGATTCAAGCTTTCATGGTGGGCGGTGGGGGTTTTTGTCCGTTGTTACAAATTTTGTTCTTCCTCCATATATCGAATACATTGCTAACAACTTCGAGAGTTTGACTTTTTAAAATATGCTTTTGCAATTTACTTTTGAATTCCATCTCTAAACTTTGAATATAGATAATAATTCACTGGACACTTCTCGAAGTATACTCGTGGACGAGGGAGCAAAGAATGAGCTCCGTAGCCAAAGGCACGAGTTTAGTGTGCATAACAAGGGCGGGGCTTACCACCAGCCATCACTCGGTCTTCAAGCTGTACCTCTTTCATGGTGGTGGGCAGTAAGGAAATTTTACCATCAACAAAGATACAAAAGTGGATTGACGACCCCTGGTCTAAAACATTAACAACACGTATGCTGCCAACTGTTGAGAGGAAGCAAATTTTCATTATGCTCTACTTGCACAACAAAACTTTAATGATGAAATGCTCTTGGGCTACAAGCCACGTCAGGTGGCTGAACTCTGAACAAACCATATCTTCTACCATCATTTTGAGAACCATCTCTGTGCTCATCCTCAGGGTTACTGCAAAAGCTTCACTCCATACAAAACTTGAGTGCTTGATATTTTTGAAGTTCCAAACTACAAAAGATGTGAGTGTACAGCTGGCATCATAATTCCAGTTATTCATAATATTCTTGTATTTGTCCATATGCGAATTTTGTATACTTTCCATTAACTAATGACAGTGAATGACAGGAAGAGAGGATGGTGTAGCCAGACCCAAATTATGAACCCCATTTGGGGCCAGTAACAGCTGCATCAACTTCATTGTCTGTCTGTTCCTGCCATGTTCTTCCCACTTGTCCTTACTGAACCCTGACCAGATAGGGTCTCACCGCATTCATACCTTGCCGTTGGTCCCATAAAAGGACCAGTATTTCCCTGTGTATGTATTCTTCACATTGTAGTGAGAGTGAAGAATGTCTTATGGGCCCATCCATATCTGTTCGTTGTTAGAACACATTTGTGTGTAACATTTGCATCAATGGGGTCTTTATCATTGGCCTGGATGCTGTTGAAGGTACAACAATGTTTTTGAAGGATTTAGTTTATTCATTTGAATGCTGATTCCATAGTTTGTACATCATGATTCTGCAGTAAATATTTTGAGGACCAGTTAACTAGTATTGATTATTTCATGCATAGAGTCTCTGTACACAGGAAATGACTGCAAATGATATATGCCGACATAGCGTTATGAAGCCATCTGCAATGTCAACAGCAGGTCAATCATTTCATTTTGAAACATCTGCATTTGTTTATAAGTTTTGTTGGCTGCATCTTGGACGATGCTTTGTGTTTATTTTCTAAATGCTATACCCTGGTCCTCGTGCGCCTGGCCGCTGGGACCGTGGGTTCGAGTCCCACTCAAGGCATGGATGTTTGTCCGCGTCTTTCTGTGTTTGTATAGGTAGAGACCTTGCGTTGGGCTGATCACTCATCCAAGGAGTCCTACCATTGTCCAAATAGATCAAATGAATAAATAAAAACCTCGACACCTGCGGGTAAAAAGAGAATAAAGATTAAGTAAGTAAAGTATACCCTGGTGAGGATTGCATAAATTATAAATAAATGAGTCATAAATATACCAATGACAAGTTTATTCCAAGTGAAACTTGGTAAGTGATGTAGTTATTTAAAACAAAGGTAAAATGTATGTGAACCTTCGGGTTCCTTATAGAAAGTGGACTATTCTTTGACAAGCTGAGTATACAATTGACTTTTCAAAGAATTTCCTGCACCATAGAGTGAGTGAGTAAATGTACTTGAATATTAAAAAGACAGTTTATAGAAGTGCTATATCATTAAAAATGTATTATCAACTCTGCGACTCTCCATAATTGCAATAATGCCATTTTAGTAAATGACTGGTTATTTTCAGACAGTTGTGTAAGTGACATTTTAAATTTAATTTTAACTATACAACAACGAAACTATTGTGTCATAGGGACTGAAATGTCACAGAAGTAAGGGAACTGTTATTAATGTGTGTGTGTGTCTTCAAAATTAGTTAATTGTAGTTGGTGAAGCCATCTACATGAACCTGAAGTTGTTACATCAGGTAAATATGCCCAAGAAATAGGCTGCTGTACTCACTTAATTTACAGACACTTCCATGTTCGCTATAAATATTAATTTCTTTTAATGGAATATAGAAACAAATGAAGTATCAGTGTTTATGAATTTGTAGGTAAATGTACAATCTTTGAGAAGGAGCATTAGTTTTTGGGAACAGACTCCAAATGTATACCTTGAGTATTCTCTTCCTTATATCTGCTGGCAATCTTTGGTATTAATATTGTTGGACTTCAGATTCTACGATAAGAGAGTTACTTAATGTTACTTCATTAGCATATTCTCATCTACCCTGCAGTATAAAGACACTGCAAAGAGCTCTCCATTCTCGTTTTTTTGTTTGTATTTGGACCTCATTTTATTCCATTCCTTTGCTTCTCAGTGTTTCCAGAATATTTTTTGGAGTTGTCTGGGTCTTCTTTCTTTCAATCTTGTCTGCCATACTTTTTAGCGTAGCTTTTATTTTCTATTTTAAATATATGTGTCCAGATCATCTGTGCAGTGAATTTTGTGTTCATTTAATGGACTGTAACTACTTGATTTCCTTTTTAACTCTAATTCAGAGATAGGAAATTTTTCACAGTGAGAATGACAGGAGCATGTACATGGAATTTGTGTTAAAACTGCTGTATTTACTTCTTTGTTCTATTACATTATTGCTTTGACATACCTCATTGGAGCACTTATTCATTTACCATATACCACCAAATTAGTGCAATAAAATAATGGTAAGGAAATCATGCTTACAGAAACCAACGCTTATTTCAATAAAATCTTCTCGGGCAACAAGCCGTGCTAGAATGGACTACAAGAAGATTTTGTTGCATGTAGTCGCTGCGTAAGCTTCAAGTCTTATACAACTCTTATTTGTTACAGATCAGAATGAAAACTTATTCAAGTTAATACAACATAATTTGCAGACACCCTGGTAGTTGTCATTTTATTGTAAGGCACCCAGATGATGTTATACCTATATGGCATTTCGTATTCCATACTTTCTTGTTTAATATTTCCTGAAGTGTATTTTTTCAAATGAAATTTTGAAGAAAGCAATCCAGAGTTTGTTACTGTTTTATTAAGTTTAATAAGATGAACCTGGATTTAGCTGGATCAGCATTTAAAACAAGACCAAACTGGATTCCTCACAGAAATACTCTTGGAAAATCACATCATTAGTTTGAGAATTTGTCCTCTGCATAGTGACTGCACTTGGCATGAATGTTGGCTAAAGAAATCTCATAGTTTATTTAGTTTTTATATGTAAAAATATAATATTCTGCTGATAAAAGCAGTGCTTTGTGTGTTCATAGTTATTAGTATATAACTAATGCAAGAAAATGTGTTAAATAACATTTAATTAACTATTCTCTAAGTTTAAATAGCAATGAAAATCTGGAAATGTAAAATCGTTGTGAATGTAAGCGATATCAGGCCTCCCACTTTAGTTAAGAGAGTCCACAGACAAGTATTTGTATGTAAATCTAAAACTTCAAGTGATAACTTACATTAATAAGGGTCTGCTTTATGTACACTGAATGAAATCACCATTTAATGCACCTATATTTCATTATAGAAAAGTACATTATACGAGGCGCGTCCCAAAAGTAAGTTTCCCTGGGGCCGTTTACAGAAACAAAACGCAATTTCATGGAAATATTTATTGCAACAGATACAGCAAGTGTCCAGCTATTTTTCAACATATTCGCCACCAGAATTGAGACATTTGTCATACCGTGGGATCAACTTTTGAATACCTGTGTCGTAGAAGTCTGCCGCCTGAGATTGGAACCACTGTGTGACAACCATCTCTGCCTCTCTGTCATTCTCAAAACGCTGACGCTGACCGGACAGGAATTTCTTGAGGTGTAGGAAAAGATGGAAATCACTGGGAGCGAGGTCCGGGCTGTAGGGTGAATGATTAAACACCTCCCAGCTGAACTCCTGCAGGAGACTTGCTGTCCGTCGAGCCGTGTGCGGCCTAGCGTTATCACTGACCGCACTTCACAGTCGGCGGGAGCTGGAATAAGAACCTCCATCTTCAACAGCTGCAACGATGCTACTGTGAGAACGCGGGAAGTACCGTTAGTGCATGCGCCATGCTACGTCATTGCTCTATCACGTACGCACAGTCGCTTCGCGCAATATAAGGTTTGCTAGCTGTGGGACGAGTAGGAAACTTACTTTTGGGACGCGCCTCGTATGTGAGTATATAGTGTTGTAAAAGTAATGTTTGTAAATGTTTTCCTCAGAGTTCATGTATGAACCACTTAAAACTATTGTATGTATCACACTGTTTAAACTTCTGGTGCATTTTTAAGTATTTTTAGAATTATCTAATACAAAATAAAACAGCAATGTCACTTTAAATTGGAAGTCTTCATAAGACAGTAAATTCTACTGGAGACCAAAATTTGAAGTATGTGTCTACCAGAAGATTAGTTACTGTTTTGTGAAATTTGATATTGCAAGACTCCATTGGAGCCAGAAAATGAGGGCTAAAGTGGTAAGATTTTTATGAAATATGATACTGCATATTCATGTTTGCCCCATTGAAGAATGCACTTCTTTGTCATCAAAGTAGAGGTGATGGCAGCTTATATCGCCAGAATCGATTGTGAAAATAAAAACAATACAATTTTAGAAAATAGGAAATGTTTCTTTTGTAATGACTCAGAAATCATTTCATACCATAGTGTCAGTAGATATAAAGTTATGTCACTTCTCCTTAATTGTGCCCAGTAATATAACGACATTATGGCAATATGAATAAATGAATGAATATTGCGGTATTTCATACAAAATAATGAGCAGCTTAGAAACTTATAAAACATGTACAGCATTGGCAACCTTTTAGGCATTTGTTTTAAATGTTTCATGGCGGATAAATAATCTGTTGCCATGGAAAAATATGTAGTACATAAGGGGATAAATGTAACTGATAAAATATTACATATAAAGAAAACAAAGTTTGGGCCAAATTAGTTAATCTATTGCTTTCCATTAATTACTTGGAACTTTATAGACAGGCTGTCATAATTGTGCAGATTAATAATCTCTTTCTGTTTTTAATTTCCTGTGGTATAAATGTGCATTGCTTTGAGTATTAGATTTCAGATGAAACAGTAAAAGTGTGTTGTTTCACTGAAAGATAGTCTTTGAAAATGGACATTCAGTGTGAAATTTAAGTTGAATTTTCTTGCTAAGAATTTATTATTTTCATTCAGCTGTTTTGTTCACATTGTACAGGTATCTTTTGCTATATATATATCTCGTCTTCTTTAGGAAGTGTTAAACAACATGCAGTGCCAAGTAAGATATTCCTTTGTACTAGGAAGGCCATTTTGTAAATTTTGTAAAATGTATCTACGAAAATTATTCATGCCTGATTTGAGTGGGAAGATAGTTTTCATTTGGTTTGTAGCCACAGAGGATCCGTTATGATGGAAATAATATTCTTTTGTTTTGTGTGCATATCTTTATTCTTTTGTAATGATATGTTGTAACCAAATTTCTGTAAAATGTATTATATTTATGGAATGATTTTTATGTTTAAACATGTATGTATAAAGTAAGCTTTACTTAGTTACTTTACCAGATATTTTTCTGTTGAATATTCTGTATATGTGTGTATGTTTTTACCATATAAGAAATATGTTGAAGGATATTTATAATCTTCATATTCATAATTAATTGAAGTTATCAAATTTTTTGTGCCGTTACTTCTTGAAATGCATTATTAGGTGTTCTTTATGCTTTAACATAGGCAAAGAACACCTTATGGGCCCATCCATGTCTGTCTGTCATGATTTTAGCTGAGATCTCGCTACTTGCTATCAGTGGTCCTAGGAACTATGTGATCTGCCATATAATACCTCGAGAACAGCTGATAAAATTGTCATTAAACAATGCGTGGCAGTCATGCCATTGTTATTGTAGTGACCTTGGATAACGTCGTATTTGTTATTCCTATGGTAGTCCTGTTATCATTGCTACCCATCATGTCATAAATGTTGATGTTTGTACCCATGCAGTAAATCAAGAATGACTAGACAGATTTTCATGAAATTTGATATGGATGTTATTCCATTTGACATTACTCAAAACCCATGTATGTTATGCTGTTGGTGCCTAGTGTAAGTAATATCAGACTTTTTAAATTACTTCAGTCATTAATACCAACATAATGGATGGAAGGATGAAGACTATACTTGTCATCTCCTGTGATGACCCCAGCATCCTCTATGGTGTGTCCGTGGAATATGGCATAAAGAACACCTTTTCAATCTTGTTTGATATTGATAGATTTCAAGTTTTTCTGTGTTTTGTGAGGAGATTTTTGGAACGTTATGATAAATGTTGTGCCTGTATAATGTTTGGTAAGCAAGTATATTGTTATGTATTATACAGTACTATGCGTCTGTCCTCAGTATATCATCTGGGTGCACAAAGCAATGCTATCATTCATTTGATATTTAAAGTATTAGCATGTAATTTATGGAGAAAATTTAAAGTGTCCGCTGCTAGTGAACATGGTGATATATGGGACATGCCCAGTAAGATAATGGATCCAATAAAATCTTCTCCGACAACGAACTTAAACAGTTGTGGATAAAAGTCCATTGTTTTGAAGACCAGCTGTTTACATCATCAGGAGAATGATGTGAGGTTGACCACTGATGATGTTCATTTTTACTTGATCAAAGTTTCCTCCTGTAGAGACATTTTTCAATGGGGGAATAGGAGCTGAACCTGACTGTAATCCATTCACTAGGAGTTGTAACACTTGAACTTTGGGCCCAGGTGGCCCAATCAGTGTTGTCTGAAAAAACTCGCCCTTCATGGAATGCCTGTCCTCTGCCCCCTTCCAGCCTCTGTCTGAACACTGTCACTTTACGTGGCATCTCATCAGTTTTTGTTCATTGTCGTCTGTGGACCCATTCATCTGAGTATCGCTTAACCTTTTCAATATGCTGATGAGGGCATGCCGTGCCTGGGAGTTAAATTTGTTGGGATGCAATAGTATTTGCACTCCTGACAAGATTGGCGGCCTCATCATAGTCAGTTTTGTGGCTGAGTTCTGTGCAGTGTTCTGCAGAAGTAGATTTTTCCATTTGGTTTTGTCGTATGTGATGTTCATGTCATACATACATCTTGCCACTCTTACACAGGATGCGATAAATGCCTAGCACATTACACTCTTAATTGTTTTCATCAACCTTAACAGTTGCTTTCCCTTACTGGCTGGTGTATTGTCTTAATATTTATATTTTGCTAGCAGTCTGCTGGTCTTCCCAGGGATAGTCCGCATATAAGGTATTATGGCCATGCTTTGTTGATTCAGTCTCTAGAGTCGTGCTTATTCTTTGCATAAGAAGGGACTGTTTTATCTCCATTATTCTATAGCTCTTCTTTCAAAAAGATTTCTTCAAATGATCCATTTCTCCCTCTAAACTGCCTGAATTGTAAATTGTCATGGCCTGATAATATATGTAGAAAGGATGACCCTTTTTAGTACCACTTGATGTTCTGAAATCACATGAAGTTAGAGGTCCATGTTAGTAGGTTCTGCTGGATAAAGCAGAAACTTCTGGAGTTCATCTTCTCCGTACGGCCATATCATAATAGTGTAATCAACATATCTAAACCATTGGGTTGGTTTGCTGTTTCTCTGAAATAGTGAATATAAGTTACCTACTACTGGGGCAAGTGGTGAGCCTATGGCCATGCCAATTGTCTGTTCATAGAATTTCCCTTTGAAGAGAAAATATGTCAAAGTGAGTGAGCATTTGCTGGAACAATTCCATCATCCTGCTATTAAAGTGCTGTTCCAGGAGAACTTTGATGAACAGGGATATCGCATCAACTTACCAGTATGTCAGTCTTCTGTAGATGTATCATTACATCAACAGAAGACCATGGACGAATGATTGGCCAATTTTGTTTTCAGGTAACACTTATTGAGCATCTTGGGCCTGAAGGACAGGTGCAACAACTCCTAGTGAATTATTTTGACTCAGATCTGCTGCTATTCCCCATTGGCCAATGGCTGTATGGGAGGAAACTTTGACCATGTATATAAACATCATCAGCAGTCTTCCTGCACATCTTTCCCCTGATGATGGAGGCAGAGATGGTCTCTGAAATATTGGGCTTCTGACAACTGATGCAGCTTGTTGCTTAAGAAGAGTTTATTGAGGTCAGTCACCATGAAAGCTTCAATTCTTTTAAGTAGTGGATTGCTTATCACTATGTTGTACCATTCTTTTGTGCTGTGCAATGTCTGGCTGCTATCATCTGTCTCCCATACAGATCAAAAATGCACTGTCTGATTTCCTTCTTCTTTTTTTAAAAAAAGATTCTGCTAGACATTTCACATATGTTGTCTGTTACGTGGAATTACGAGATGGGTTATACATCTTGTTTGATTGAGGTGTATGAGGCAAGAACGCAGTTCGATTTATATGAACTTCAAGAAATCGAATAAAAAGTAGATCATTTTTCGCAAATTTGTGTGTAAACAACATTCATGGGTGATGTAAGTGACTGAATTCACTTTGTTATAGTACCAAAATGCCTGGTGTGGTTTACCAAATCAGATGGTAACAGAAAGCATATGATTCTTTTGGAGCCACTCTCTTCTTAAACCAAACTCTTCAGTTGCTCAGTAATGTTATATTTGAGAGTAATATATATATATATTTGCATGATGCATGTCCAGTTATTGTAAAGTTATTACTTTAAGATTTTTAATTTATTTATGTTGATTTTTCAAACTATTTATGCTTCAAGAGATGCACTTTTATCCATTCCAGTATTTAAGTTCACAAAAAAAGATAGGTATCATAATCAGAATATTTAATAATGCACATAAATTAATTGAGAAGTCAGAAATATATCTGTTTGATGGCATTTTCTCTGTTAATGAATTTGGTAGGAATCTCTGTTTTGGTTCATAAAGTGGACCAGGCTCCGAGTACCCACATTATTTTTATTGTGATCTTCTGATCGCAGAGAAACATTGGTATACAACCAGAAAACTATGTGGCACAACTGAAAAGACCACAATGTAAACTCACATTGTCTTGAAAACTTCAGGGACAATCTGGAGGCGCTAATCAGGGTTTAGTCAGCCAGATGCTAATGGTAGGAGAACTAGTATTTAGCTTTCTGTCTTCTGGGTTGTTGCGCTGTGTAGTCTGGTCGATGGTTACCAACGTTTCAGAGGTCATACTGCCTCCGTCATCGGGGCGACGAATATTAATAATGTAATAAACATCTACCAGACTACACAGCGCAACAGCCCAGAAGACAGAAATATTCATACTCGCCGCTGTGAAAACCTCAAATCTTATGAACTAGTATTTGTTTAATAATGTTAATATCTTTGCTGTGTGCTGATTTGTGGGTGTGAGACAGTTTCCATACTACCATGTTGAATTTGCCATAAACAATTGAATGAACTGTAATCCTATGTGTTGGAATGTTCATGTATTTCTGCATCAGTTGAAACTTCCTGTAGATTTGAGTTGAATAGAAACGCTTTCCTGAAGTAAATGAAGTTTAACATGGTGGCCATTCTACTGTTTCATTAACCAAGTGCCTGCCAGAAAATGAATGATAGTTTTGTAAGATGTTTGTAAGTTATGAAATATTATATACTGCCTGTTATCAAAAAAAGAGCTTTAAAAGATTAATGGTCATTTATAAACTATATATATTATCATGTATTATTATTGTCATGCATTTGGTACTGACTTAAAGCAATATTTGCAACATCAGGAAATGTTTCTTTGGAGCTTGGTAAGGCAGCTGGAAGACTGTAATTTTATATCTGTTTCAGCTAGCTTTTGAAGAGAAGAAAAATAAAGATGTCATCAGCTTTTAAATGTTTTACAGTTACAGATCATGATATTGGCTAAGGTTTTCTTATTCAGTTTGGTTTGCAGTGTTGGGCATAATGAAATAAGACAGAATGACATCTTTCTCTGTATGATTTTTTATGCGGAAATAAAAATATTGTATTGCTATTGCAATAGGAGAATTACAACTAACTATTCAGAGTATGAAAAGTAGCTTTTATTTTACCAAAATTATATTGCATGTGTTAAATAAGATAGAAAAAACAGTATTTACTGCTTTCAGTATTAACCATGTAAATAACTTCTGCTTATGATTCATTTCATCACATTTATTGATATTCTTGTGTATTATAGGAAGTGCTTCCACATTCAGGTTTGTGTATTATATGCAGTTTTGCGTCAGGCCACGACAGTCTATCTAGTACACATATCAATTTAAATTGATTTTGAAATATTGTAAATATTGGGTGAATTGTTTCTACATTTAGTGTTTTTAGTGCCTGCCTTCTATAGCTTAGAGATATTCAAAGCATGCTTGAAATATATTAATACATTGAGGCTCTTTTATCCATTGTTACGTGGATAAATAATTGTTAATCCCTAATCACAGTAAGGCTTTGTAGATATATCCCATTTAAATCAAAAGCCACAAATAAATCATTTATCATAAACAAATTTTCCTAAGTTGATACTAATCTGCAACTACTAGTATCTGTTAGGTTCAATAAAAGAATACCAGCCTTTTACCAAATTATGGCAAGTAAAACTTTTGTATCATATTATGGACAAATTAAGAAACCTGTGCTGCTCTTTGGGTTGGTTGTTTGAATATTTAAATTAATACTGACTCTTTAACAATGGAATTCCATCTACTAGAAAAGTATTTTTAATGTCTAGATTTCGTCAGTTTGTATGTAATGCTATACCGTTACTTGAATTAATTAAAACACACGTTGCAACATTACATATATGGGCCTCAGTGTTTTAAAAATAATAAAAAATAGAGGGTTAGCTGAGTATGTGTCACTCTAGCTATAGACACTAAAAATTTTGAACTTCACATCTGTGTAGTGGTCCAACAACCATGAAAGGAGTATATTTCTGAAGACGGTTGTCTTCTGGGTTGTTGTGTCTTGTAGTCAGGGTGATCACCCTGATGATGGAGGCAGCAAGGAACTCTGAAACGTCGGTAAACTTCTACCAGACTAGACGGTGCAACAACCCAGAAGACAGCCAACTTCAGACTCACCACCGTGAAAACCTCAAATCCTACACAGTATATTTCTGTTCTTTCTTTCTCCCTGTGTGGGAACACTCTGTGCTTATTCTTCTTTTAAGTGTTCTGCTTTCCCTCTCTGCTATTTTGTTATATTACATAATCAAAGTGTCATCTTTTTATATATGTGATAATTTATATATGTGTGTGCAAATAATCTAGAGACAGGGCTTTTAGAAATCATGTTATTAAACTATTTGGAATACAAGTAAGAAATATTTGCATTTACCACCTAAAATATGTGGTTAATTATGTTTAGGTAGTATACATATTTCTCTTTAAATTGGATCAAAACTTGCAGATAAAAATTACAATTTGATTTTGCCTTGTATGAGCAGTGTTGAATTCAAATATTGAAATGAAATATCTTCAAAATGTGTATTTTCCTGAACTTTCCTTACATATAAGCTAGTACAGTATTTGATTTTCAGGATATTAGTTATTTGCATACTTTAAGCCAAGAAAAGGCTTTGCTTTAATTGTACATATCCAATAATAATTTACTGGTAAAATGAGGCAATGTTTTATCATCAGTTATTTTTAAGAGTACTTAAAACTACCATCAAGGAATTGAAGAGGATCAGTAAAGACTATAACTTATTGGCCTATTATCAGGTGTAGGGTGCAGGTATATAGATAAAGTTCTTTATTAGCTGAAAATATGTTTTGTAAAGAATTCTTCCTGACCTGGAAAAACACTTCTAACCTCTAATCCAGCCCTTCAGTTAGAAAGTTTGCTCACTTCTGATGTAGCGCATGACAACATTTTTGTGGTTATTAATGGTTAATATAACAAAATATTACATAATCAGACACCATGGCATATAAAAAATAATTTTCTTTAAATGCTTCTACCTACAAAGTACTTGAACATTTCAGTGATTCATTTGTGGGGAGAGGTGGTATAGCTCCTACTCTTTCTTGACCTCGGCACTAGATGGGGGTGGGTGGTGAGCATCACGCAATGGCCGCGCTTTACCCCTGGGAAAGGACCACGGTACCCATTGGATAGGAGGCTGGGTGGGCCCCACATCCAGTCTAGAGGAAAAAATCCTCTGCCTCAATCAGGAATTGAACCCCAGTCGTCCAGTCTGTAGCCAGTCTACTGACTGAGCTATGTTGGTTCATGGTCTTACTGACAGTATAAAATTAAAACATACAATGGTGGTATGACATGATGTTCATACCAAGTTTAAGTAAAATCTGTAAATTCATTCAGAAGTTATTAGGAAGGCCAGGTATACACTGAAATGCATAACATGTTTATCTTCTACTGCCACACCAACCTCTTGAATTATATACAAGAATGCCATTGTTTACAAATATAGTAATCCATACAACACAGTTAATGCAAGCAGAACCTACAGCTGTCTGTAGAGATAATCCGGTGTTGATGAATGGCCCTCGCTCAAAATCTTTTTCTTCATGTGGGCGGTTGTAATTTACATACTCTTTTCGTTGGAATGGTCTTGTGACAGGTTCCAAGTAATCCATGAAGTCAAATATAGCTCCACATGAGAGCCGTCCATTAATAGCTGCTGCCATCTGACCAGTTATTTGACTGTCTTTAGAAAGACTTGTCCTGTATTCTCCACAAGTCTTGTAGTATCCATAAATTAGAATACCTGCATTAATTATCAGCAAAATACTTATGCAACATGCCAAGATAACCAGTCCTGTCCAGCAAATGCATCCAGGGTCTTCAGCCACTCTCCTTGAACGTTCTGTCATTACGATGACGACCCCTTTCCTGTAAATTCAATATAATGCGTATCTGTTGTATGGTATACTGTAATTACATCAATATAAGTATAAAAACATTGCTTCCTTTACATTATATCAGCTAAAACTATATATGTATGGTAAATGGTAATTAATGTTAAGTTCTGAAATGCTGCAAGGGTCCAGTGGCATGCTCTTATGAGCACACTAATGATGTTTTGGGTTCCATAAAAAGTGGATAATTTTTAAAGTAACTTAGTGACTTACCTTTTTAAGAAGGACTCTGTTCCATGAAGTTTGATAATGCTGATATGTGAGTTATGTTTAAGGTTAAGGAAGAAAGAGGTCACAAAGTAAAATTAAAAATAATAAAGTTGTCCTTGTGCCACGAAGATGAATTAGGAGGCATTATAGTGAAGTTCTATGCATTCTAGATGCAGATGAGTGGTTATTTTCACAATCCAGCCACTTTATTCCTGAAGGAATCCTCAGTACCTGTTGGATATTAGGCTGGATGCATCTGAACATGGTAGCAAAGAGGAGAAACTATTTGTTATAAAAATTGAACCCCAATTGTCTTCTGACTGAGCTATCCCAGCATGGTAGATGAGAAGTGCTTAGATAGAAATTAATTATCATCAGAAGTTAAGTGAATGAATGAACTACACTTACTTTCTCCAAGGGAAACATCCTGAATGTAGTTTTTTGTTTGAGGTTATGTTGTGTATATGGACAATCACAGAATACAAGGGTCATCAGTGCTGTATTACATGGTTGAAGTGAGACATAATATAAGTCTGTCAGAAAATGTCACAAAACATATCAGTACAAGTTCTCAGGAAAACCAGTTCTAAGTAGACAACATATACGTTACCTGGTCAGTAAGCTGAAAACAGCAGGATCATTACTGAACAAAAAGCCAGGTAGGAAATGAACTGTGCTGACATAAGAGACTTTGGATGACTTTGATGCTAGACTTCAAACATCACCAAGGAAATCTGCATGAAGGACTACAAAATTGTGCAGTGATAGTTTATGCTTTGAAAGATTGTGATCTGGTTGTGAGAATGATTTATTTAATTGGTTTCTTTGGTCTACACATGATGAAGAAGTTGATCCAAAACTAGTGTTCTTTCCCATCACACATGGTTTATTGGAGTGCAGAAAATTCAAGACATATTCACAGACCTTCTCTTCATGAAAGGATTGGTGTTTGGTAAGTGATAAATGCACACAAGATAACGACCTGCCATCACCAACTGCTACCCCTGCAAAGAAACTGTGGGTTGGAGCCTACCGATTGCCACTTCATGGCATAGCCAGACTTTGGGCTGAGAATAGAACATGGAGCCTCCTGAATACAAAATAGGAATACTGACCTCTGCAACATAAGATTTGAGGCTCTTACAGTGCTGAAAGTGTCGATATTGGTCTTTTAGGTTATAAAGGTGTTATCTTACAGGTGGATATGAACATACCCTAATATGGAGACTGTGTTTCTCCACAACATTGGTATCTACCTATGAATCCACACAGCATTACAATCCAGAATAGCAACAGTGGCATCTACAACATTATGTTCAGTAATTGGAGGAGTGTAGAAACAAATATAAGAAATAGAAGTAACTGGACAAAAGAAAATGGAAATGGAGTTTTGAGGTTTCAACGCACGGATCATGATGATGACTCTGACAAGGAACTTTCTCTGAGAGGGTTGTTCTCATAATGAAAATACGAACCTGTGTCTTCGTGTTTTTCTTCCTGTAGTATTATCTGCCTCTTTGCTGAACATAGAGACTCTGTAGCCATGATACACAGCCATAATGACAGCAATGATAAAGGCTGGTACTGAAGCAAGTGTTATAAAATAACACACTGAGATGTCACCACCATCGAAAGAATTGAATGTTTGTTTGCCAAAGAGAATGCACCCACAGTTAACACTCAAGCACCTGTCAAGAATTTCTTCCCAGTGGTTCCATGGCACTGCACTGCAGATTATGGTTATCAATGACAAACATCCTCCAGCACTATAAAGAAAGGTAAGTTGTTTCTCACGTTCATGTAAACCCATAACCTGTAACAATATATAAAATTGTCTTAAGGGTGGAACTTCAAATTACAGTGGCACTGCAGTGTCAGTGGCAAGCCAAAGAAAGACATTGCAGAGCCAAACTAGTGAACATTGTGTTGGATGCATCCTTATGTTGCCACAGCAAGAACTGAATGGGAAATCCACTGCTTTGCATGAGCAATTGCTGTGGACATAAGCATATGCATTATAAATCATGGAAAATATATTTTGCTTCAATGCTTTAAGATACAAAATTTAAAATTTATTGTTTAATGTATGTGTCTGGTTTTCCAGCAAAGTCCAGTCCTGTTGAGTACATGATATAGTTTTAAAAAAAATAAGTTTAAGCATGAAAATAACATAAAGTTCAATTATTAGGTAATTATTTGTAATTAAAAGGTCTAGTATTTTATTCAAATAAAAGTAGTATCCAAAAGAAAGACTGATAACACCTAAATAGGAATGACACTACTCGATATGTCTCGATTATGAAATCTGTTTACCTTTACTTTATACAAGTAGTTGAACAATCTTGATACTGTTGACTTCACTTATATATATACAGCTAAGTTGTTTTCTTCACACCCAAATTTATTTTTGACTTTAACAAAACATTACCTAGAAACTCTGGAGTTTCTCTTATCAATGAAAGTACCCCACCTATTTAACCGGTTATGATATCTGTAAAATAAACATATAGTGAAGATAAGACATGAATGTGTATAGATAGACAAGGATGCAGAGGTGCATATGGGATTTGTTGTTGTGGCACATAATCAATGTAATTTCATGTTCACGCCTTTGTTTTGGGTACTGTTTTTTCTTTTTGTGTTATGTTAATTTAATTTTTAGGTATTTATAAAATTTAAAAAATGCATATACGTATGGCACTTCAACATTCAAATGAAGATAAAAATATCCTTGGCAATTATTTTTATTTCATGTTCTTGAAATATCTCAGTTACATCCAGACAGAATTTTATGAAATATTGGAAGGAGATCTTTTAGCCACTTCAGTCCAAAGTGTCAACCAACAAAGATGCAAATATGGTATCACTTCTTGAGTTGAACTGTTTGATTATGATGAAATGTGGTATAGATAATCCTCACTAAAGGATGTTAAATTTGATTCTGAGTCACATCGATCCATTTGTTTTTCCAGAATACAAAGAAGATAAAAAGATCTGTTATCTCTTTTGACTCTTAACTGTCTGAGTCTTTCCTACCAGAGCTAAATTTCCAGCCCAATTTAACTCCTCTTATTTGATTATTCTCTGACAATGCTGTGATCTATATAATTTTTTTTCTTAGGTCCAAATGTTTTCTGAGCATGTGCTTTTCACACACTTGCAAATAATTTTCTCATGCTCATTAAAATCATTCATAAATTTAACCAACTTACTTACCACCATTAGAAATTGTGTGGAGCTGAAAATCTTGCTAGAGTTTTACAGATACTGTATGCCTTTACTCTTCAGTAAAACACAGGGAAAACAGAAGCATAGGAAGAGTACAGTGTTTGACGGTGGTCTAGTAATTGTATACTGGCCTTGTGAGTCCTATCTGTCTCATTTGCCTCATAATCTACAGACAGTAGATTACTTTTATCCTTCCCTACATTTTCCATTTGCATTCTTTACTTATTTAAACAGTTCTTGGAATGCTTTATGAACTTACTGTATCTAAACACAAAAACAATAGAAGCATTAACACTTTATTATAAATACAGTGATCATCATTTAAAAAAGTTTGGCATCAGACTGTGACTTATGTGAACATCAGAATTCACCTGATATTGCTTCCTATAATTTTTCCAGGTTGAATTATATTGGAAATAATATGAAAATGTGATTCATGTAGAAAAATGTGTTCATTCTTTTATGAAAATGTGGATTAATGGAAAAGTGGTTTCTAAAATATCTTCTGTATGTTAGTGTACTCTTTCAGCACCAAACAATTCAAGTATTTCCTTCATGTTTGGAATTTCTAAATTTTTACCTTAGGCACTTGTACGATAAACACTGCAGCTTAGATATTAAAAGAACTTTACTGCTTGAAGGTCAGAATGCAGACTGGTGATTTCCTGAAAAATGTTTCAGATTAATATAATTAATTTGTAAGACTACTGTACCAAATTATATTACCATATACATGTCACATGTAATTCTATAAAATGAGAATGAGTTCAAATATGTACAAACCATATGGGGGGGGGGGGGGGGGATGGATATATATATATATAAACATCCTGAAGAAAATAGATCTTGCTTCTACGATGACTTCATTTTTGTGTATACAATAGTAAAATACAAGGTGGTGCATAAGTTACTTAACTGAGATCAGTTTCTTTATTCACTGTGAAAGAATAATCAAAGAAGAAAACAGATGAAGATTATGAAAAGAACTGGTTACAAAGTTTTTCATTGTGTTTAATACATGTATGGCACCTATTGCTGTAAAGTTCTTTGGGTGTAAGGTTTGGAATCTTGGTGAAAACTTTTAATGATACAATTCACAAATTCCATCAGACTGTCAGGATTACACTCATTTTAAACTTGCAGCACCACAAATCTGAAGGGTTTTAAATGTAGGCTTATGACTGTGTTGTGATCCTGCTTTGGAAATTTTTCTCATTGACTCTGAACAAAGGCTTGTGTACATTTTTCATATTTTCTTGTTATATGAGGCGTTGGTCTTCTACTTCTTTTGAAATCAGTGATATTTAATGTGTAAGTAGTATATTTATTTATTTCCGTCAGTACACAAACTTAGTTGTTAAAATTGGTGTTATTAAAGCTAAAACTTTAAAATTTGGCGCTTATCATCGCTATTACGATGTTACAATTTTAGCGCTCATTATTTTATTTCACAACATGTTTCAATGCAACCGCATCATCTTCAGGCTATTTTCGTCTTTAAAACTAATGTATATTTATTAATGCAACTATCGTTGATTTGTTTGTTTTGTAGTTTTCATTTTTGTAGGTTGTTTCTTTTTGTTGTTCGTCTTGTTTTGTATTTTTTAGATCAGTTGTTCTGTAGTCAGAGTTGTGATTGTGGTTTGTTTGCGTCTGTGGTCGAGTGAAGACTATGTAGGACTAAAATTGTAACATCGTAATAGCGATGATAAGCGCCAAATTTTAAAGTTTTAGCTTTAATAACACCAATTTTAACAACTAAGTTTGTGTACTGACGGAAATAAATAAATATACTACTGAATTAAGCACAAACATGACGCATTTAAACTACAAATTTAATGTGTAAGGTTGTTAAAATAATTTATTGAGGGATGAATGAATGTCTTACCATGGTCATACATCAACAAGAGCTGCAATTACCTGTACAAAATTCTAAACCACCATTTATGTAGGAGTGAAATATATGGTGCTCTTTCCTCATTTCCTACTCAAGAAGCAGCACATAAAAAGCAAACTTTAAAGAACGAGTACGCCGTTGACACAACTATAATCAATATGAACAGAGCAAACAATCTAAACAGCACAAGTATATGAAAAGTACCGATATACACGTATAAAAGATTTCAGTTAACTTATGCACCCCTTTGTATACTGAATTGAAATAAGTTTATGCTTCAGTAAGTATTTATTTCAACAACAACAAAAAAGTTTATAAATATTCACAATTAACAAATTAAATAAGCATCTATACATGCAGCACTTAGTGTTCCGAGAAATATATGCTACTTCATTGAAATTACAAAGAATATTCACTTAAATTAAGTCTTTGTGTTATATATTCTGTACATATTTCTGCACACACTCCCTTACCTCATGCATCTACTTTTTTGCAATGAGAGTATATGGTAACAGGATTTAGATCCTAAAATTGCATGCATATTCTCAGGTGCACTGTGCCATAACTTCACTGTGATCAAATGGAATTAAAAGTACATGATTCTCTAAACAAACAGGAAAAATATTTTAAATTCCTAAACATGATGTCACAGTAAACTTTACATTTAAGTATGAACACAAATAATTCAATATCATGATTTGCATTTCAACATTTTGAGTCAGGCAAGTGTGGTGTTTGCCAGTGTTTCAAAAAAGGTGCTTTACCCTCAAGTTTGCACAGAATATCTTTCAAACAGTGGCAAACTAACCCATCACAACTTAGTGTTATAATATGAAAATGTAATACTACAATCAATGTTTGTTTCTTCTGCTTCCTCCTTCATTCAGATATGAGAGACACTGTTCCAACAAATCTCAAATTCTACTACTGTAATTACATATTTTGTTCAAGCCATTGGCAGGATCGTTCGTTCGTTGGTTTTGTTGAAGAATTTCACCGTGCTTCGTATCAAGGAAGGTTATGTAGCAGCTTGGTTAGGTTTCAGTTATCTTTTCCATCTGTTTGTAAAAAAGCAGAATAACCTACCTTTCAAAAGTCTTGTATAAGTATTGTTAATTTTTAAATAATAATTTTAATTAGATATCTGATAATTTTATTTAAAAGCCTGGACATACAAATTTATTTAAAGCCAAAAATTAAAATATCTGAAAACAGCGCTTCCGAAACTGTAACTTGCAGCAATTCATGAGAGATGTTCCCTGTGTTTTTAATCGATAAATGCACTGGAGTCTCAGCGACACCTGTCTGCCACTACGACACACTTGCATTTATGACTGCAGTCCCAGTACATTACCATTTGCATGCTTTCCAGCTACCTAAAATTTTATTTTTATGCAATCTGTATTTGATCTTCTAGCTTGAAGGAATCATAAATTAAAAAATTCAAACAACTTCAAAAACATGTTTTATTTCATTAATATTATTTTTCTACGATTTTGACTTACAGCAATGATGTACATCAAATGAGCCTATAGTGTATAAAAATTACAA
Source organism: Zootermopsis nevadensis (assembly GCF_977971745.1). Classification (NCBI taxonomy): domain Eukaryota; kingdom Metazoa; phylum Arthropoda; class Insecta; order Blattodea; family Termopsidae; genus Zootermopsis; species Zootermopsis nevadensis. The sequence goes on from NW_028259138.1 coordinate 11,862,553, forward strand.
GAATATCATACCAATCCTTATCTGTAGCCAGATATGTCTATTTAAAAGGATACTTCCTAAGTAATTCAATCATACATACTGCATCGTCACAGAAGCTGTTAACGCGCAGAACGCATCTGAGTAATATTAACTAATATAAAGGGTGCCCACACAGATCCTTTTATTAGTTTTCAGTACTTTACAGATCCATTTGCCTGTGCATCTGATGGTTAGTTAAAACAACTGTAAAACATGGATGTAACATGAAACAGCCAACTGAAAATGGAAAGCATACTGGTACATTTTATTCTCTACAGAACTTTATGTAATGTAGAATTTAATTTGAACTAAAGTTAAAGCGGCCTTACGCTGGATTGTATTCTTGCTGAAATCCTTGTAGCCTGTCTCGAGCTGTCCATAAACAGTATATGGAAGCAAGACCTAGTCCGACGGCTCCGCCGATCCCACACTTCTTCACACCGGCTATAAGAATACAGACGACATAAGCTGCTTCAAAGTTCAATACTGATAACCATAGACACCATCACCTACTTGTTGAACCCCTGATATAAATTACTTATGTATGTGAAACTACATTGTCTCCCTTAATAGAACCTAAAGGCACATTTTCTTCCAGATTTTTTTTCTTCCCATTTTGGTAACAAAAGTTCAGACCAATTCAATACATTTACAATGAAATTTATTTTTATATAAGTCCTTTATCATAACCACAACATGTGATGTCATATTGCGTAAACGTCTTCTTCTAGACTTTGTCCATGTTCTAAATCATAAAATTAAAATGTTTATCATCAGATACTGTTTTCTGATAGGTTTTCTCTCTTCTCCCTTTTTACTTGATGATAAACGTAGATGACAGATTTTAAAACGTAATTTTATGACTATAGTTTAGATGTAAGATTTAAGATTTTCACAGCAGTGAGTATGAAGATTTCTGTCTTCTGGGTTGTTGCGCTGTGTTGTCTGGTAGATGTTTACCAACGTTTCAGAGGTCATACTCCATCAGTATGACCTCTGAAATGTTGGTAAACATCGACCTGACTACACAGCGCAACAACCCAGAAGACAGAAATCTTCATACTCTGATGACGGAGGCAGTATGACCTCTGAAACGTTGGTAAACATCTACCAGACCCAACAACCCAGAAGACAGAAATCTTTATAGTTTAGATGATGGCCAAAGTCCAGAAGAACAACTTCATACATTATAAGGCACCATCATTAGAAACCTTCAAACTTTGATGTTACGTCATGCTCCACAACGTTGACAAAATATCCATAGGTACGCAGTTATTACGCATATTACGATAGGCAAGACACGAGGAAACAATGCTCCATGAAGCAAACGACGACTCATATTATGACAAATTCTTAGTGTTCCACAAAAGCAAGGGATTTCTTGACTAGCTACATAAACTGACCATCAGCCCTGGTGTGCTTTTAACAATAGACTCACCTGTAGATTTGTACAGCACACCTGTTGCAGTGGCAGCTGCGAGTGTGTTGAGTTCATCATCGCTTCCCCTTCCCCATGACAGCAAAACACCAAACCCACTGTACATCACTGCTAGCACACCAAGAGTATTAGCTGTTGCTGACCCTTGTTTCATTACAGAATTTATCAGCCTAATGAGAGAAAACAAATGTAACATTACACTCGTTTGGAAACGGCCTTAAATCCCGAACAGTTATCAGATTGTTCTACTTGTACTTAAACATTTCAGATGGGCGGTACCAGCTCTTTGTTGACAATTTTTTTATATAGATATAGTTCTTTTGTTACAGTGGACAGCAGCCAGTTTAAACCAATTTTGTGTAGAAAGAATTAAAGTTTTAAGAATTTTCCAAGTGTCGCCAGAGTGTCTTTGTCAAGTGGTTAAGTTGGAAAATTATAGTAAGAAGTTGCAGTCTAGCCTATTTAAATGGCCAAGACGCTAGCAAGTCTTTCAGCTAAGATTTAAGACATAACTACCATATGCAAATTAGAAGTGCTTACCAACAGTCCAAAACATTCCATCCTATTTGCAAAACATAAGTACAGTAATCAAGATTTAAAATCACTTAGTGTAAGATGAGGACTGGGTGGAAGGGGGTCCACAACCTCTCATTCATGTGACATACTGTTACCATACCTTTTGAAAGACCTTTGTATGCCTGCATAAGCATAGGTCAGTGTTCTTTTATCATCAAAACCCTAATCACAAATAAACTGCAAGAACCATTTCACGTTAACACACTAACTTACTGTGTTCGGCGCAACTTCCCTGTATGGCCAGCAAGTGTTGTATTTCGAAGGCCATTATATAAACCACCTATACCACCAACAGCAGCACCAGCCATACACGAAACACCGATCTGAGAGAAGGCAAGTTCGAAACGGCCCCTTTGTCGTGATGCCCCTTCTGGGAAAATAAACTCTGGTTGACTTTGAGGCAAGTATACAGGATCAAAGTTCAGATACGGAGAAAGCGGAGCCAGATTTTGTTGCGAGTGCACTAAAAAAATAATTAAAATGCAATGTCAATATGTATCGTGTATTCGCAAAAAGAAAAATGCGATACCACATGAACCGTAAAGACAAGATTCTTACCTGGAACATTCATACCGGGATCCCGATTTGAGTACGAAGAAGCATATGTATCTGACGCACTAGATGAGTGTGACTCCATACCGGTATATATTCTTAGCTTTAAACTTACTTCTTATATGTTCTCCTACCCTAACCATCCATTTGTACGCTCAAGGAGAACTCTGGTGACAAAGTTTAAGAATTAATTCCCCTGTTACCAACATAAACAAAAATGATCATCACAGAGCTTTTGATTACGAACGTAGACACGTGCCACTATCGTACTAGTAGTAAATGTTCATAGAATACAACAGAATCATTTAAATTCCATAGATCCTTCATAGGCCCAATTCAAGAATGTAGAATATGTCATAGCACAAATGCAGTACGATAGATTACATGAAACAGCTGTTTACAGATAGGTTGTAGAATATGTCATAATACAAATTCAATACAGCAGATTAAATATGTAGTTTTAGCAGCTATTTACAGACAAATTTGATTTAATACAGTATTACAATAAAGTAATTACATCAAGGAATTGTTGAAGAACTTTCTCCAGTATGATCTGAAGTTTTCACAGCAACTATATGAATTATTCTCGGGCTACCAGTCATGTTAGGTGGGTAAAAGATGAAAACACTTGTGTTTCAAGAACCATCTAAGTCTTCGTTCTCAGAGTACTGAAGACTTTAGTACCCTGAGGACGAAGATGGTTCTCGAAATTCTGGTGTTTTCTCCTTTCAACCACCTGCCACGTCTGGTAGCCCAAGTAGAATTTACCAATCTTTCTCCTGACCTGTGAGAATTCAGTGATACTGGTTAACCAGTTCTCGTGCATTAGCTTCTAAAAATGGAGATGTATTGTGCGTTGTGGGCGAAATGTGTAAAATTTAGATTTAAGGTTATCAAAGAAGTAACTATGACAACTGTCCTCTGGAATGTCGCACTATTAACCTGGTACAAATTGACTGACATTTCAGAAATGTAGATGGTGCAATTCCCAGAAGACGGTCATTTTCAGATTATTAATATTATTTGTTCCTTTGGTGTGTCAAAGGCAGGTTGTAGTTAACGTTGATACCGACAGATCTTTCTTACAATAGTAGCGTATAGATGGTAGAATTATATATCTATAATGTCATAAGCCAGACGTGTACGAGTTTGGGTTGTGTGTGGTGGTATTATTAATGGTGTGTGGTACCCTGTTATGTAGTGTTGGTATTACGTATGGCGTGTTTAACGGAGCACTTTGAGTACCAACATAGTATGTGGTTGTTGTTAAGTCGTTGTTACACGTGTTTGATGTGGAAGTCTTTGAGTATCGTATGTAAATTATGTCTTATATGTAATTATCAGAAATTGTGTTGAAAGTGTAAATTTAAATACATTGCATTTATAGAAGTCTCAGTTTATTGAAATGGAGAAAGCAAATGAGGATGTGTATTATACTGATATTGCTAGTCTAAGAGAAGTATTAGCTGCACCTTCATTTTCTGATGAGAACAACGACGTTGTGGAAGAACTTGAAAATAATGGGAGTTTTAGTGATGAGGAAACCTTTGACAGTGGAGCCAGCGGTAATGATGAAAGCACATTTGATCTGTCACACCCGCATTTAGATTTGAAGAACCTTCTTACAGATGAAAGTGCTTCGCCTCTGAGAATGTGTAGAACTGTTGGGTCTGCATGTTACGATATGCTGATTATTATGGAGAAAGAGCTCGTGACACTACTTAAGAAAAACAAGGCAAAAGTTAAAGACCTTCAGGACCATATTGATTCAGTCAAGATTCAAAATGAAAAGTCACTAATGACTCGAAGTAATTGGTATTACATGTTTGGTATTCCATACTTCAAGGACCGTCATTATTTTCCGTGCCCTCCAAATGAAGATTATTTGAGAAAAACTGCGAACATGGAGTTGAATATAATAGATCTCCCAGTACTTAAACAATGGAAAGATAAAGATAAACTTAAGCTAATGACAGCTGTAAAAGCACAGGAAATAGCTAATCAAATTAAAGTAGCAGAAGCCAAAAAGCAATCTATTTTAAAGGCACTAGATTGTGAAGATAATTCTTCAAAGGCTGAAGAATTAGAAAATAAGTTTAAAGATTGTAACCCAGCTTGTATTGAGACTAAGAGTCTTGCAGAACTTGTAGGATTCAATAAGTCAGAATATGATTGGATGAAAATATCAGTAGTAGATTTAGAAGGTTTACACAGTGCTGAAGAATGTCGTGCAATGTGGCACAATTATCTTCATCCTATGATAAGGAAATCAAAGTGGACAAAAGATGAAGATGATAAATTGAAAGAACTTGTTGTTAAGTATGAAAATCAAAACTGGGATGCAATAGCACAGGAGCTTGGCACTCAGCGTTCTGCATATCAGTGCATGTTTCAGTATCAAACAAGACTCAATGATTCATTGAGGAGGAGCAAGTGGACAAAAGAAGAGGATGATTACCTCAAGGAAACAGTGGAAAGATGTCGGTTTGGTTCATACATTCCATGGTCTAAAGTGACTTATTTTATGACTGGCCGTAGTAAAAGCCAAGTGTTTAATCGCTGGACCTATTCAATAAACCCTTCAATCAAAAGGGGACGCTTCACAAAAGAAGAAGATATGCTAGTGGTTGCTGCTGTACGAAGGTATGGGACTGATTTTGCTCGTGTAGCACGGTTCATCCCTGGTCGCACTTCAATACAGGTTCGTGATCGGTACTGTTTATTTTTGAAATGTGAAAAGAGTGGTAATCCGTGGACAACAGATGATGATGCCTTCTTGTTGGCTTTAGTTAAAGAACATGGAGAAGGAAACTGGAGTAAAATTAGCCAACATTTTGTGAGTCGGAATAGAATTCAAGTCAGACGTCGCTATGTCACTCTCCAGAAATGGCTGAAGAAAGTTCCTGTAGATATAACAGATGTGCTTCCTGCACCTTCACGACAACTGAACGTTGAAAGTAACAGAGAAGAAAAGATCTGGAACAGGGTGCTAGTTATTCTACAGAATATGAAAGAAGGTACAGAAATGAATGAAAACAATTTGTTGAAGCTGAAAGAAAAGTTTAGTGCGGAAATGAGGAAGCGTCCAGGACGCAAGTTGGGGCAAAAGAAAGTGGTGAGTATACTCAGCAAACAATACTATGCTTTCTTCAGGTGTGTATATGCTCAATATGGTGGAAGACAGAAGATTCGATATAATGAAGATGTACTTCAGATTAGTGGACAAGTGGTTTACAGCATGCTTAAATATTTTAAGGCACACCTCAAAATTCCGAAAGATGATTCCGCAATAGAAACTGACCATCTGCTTCAAGAAGGAGACAAACTTAATCTTCGTTATGTTAGAGACAGGGAAGAACATACAGATGTAAATGAGCAGTTTGTACAAGGCAATGCCAGTACTAATCCTTGCAGAGATGTTTTACCACGTGTTGTTACTCCGGCTGAAGTTCCAGATGGCCAGATTGCACTTGCTGCTATTTTAGCTCAGGTTGCAAACACTTCCTCTGCTCTTCCTTATGTACCTATGTTCAATCTGTTTGACATCTCTTTCAGGATACCTTACGTGTGTCCTCCCAGCCACACCACTTTGGTAGGATTCCGGACTTTTCTTTTAAGCCGTCGGAATATCGAAATAAATGCAGGTACAAGATTTAAATCATTTGTTACTGACACAACACATTCTGGTGCCAGTTCAGTGTCTAATGCAGAAAAGCTCACCTCTGAAGCTGCAGCAACTTTGTGGAGGGAACGGTTAGCTTCATTGTTTCTGTGGCCTGCCATAATGTCAAATACAGTTCCAAAAGTGATGGATAATTTATTTCAAAATGATGATGCTTCAGCTGCAAGTACTAGTCATGCAGACAACGACAGAAATGAAAATGATGGTACTTTAGAAGATGACGGTGATACAAGAGCCACAAAGCCGAAGTCCAATAGGAAACTCTCCAATAAAAGGAAAAACAGGCGAAAAAAGAAGGATGCTGCGTTACCACCACCACAAAAGAAGAGAAAGTACGAAAGAAGCGGGAAATTCAAGAAACATCGTGAATGTGGTTTATTGAGGAGGAGCACACGGCATGCACCGGTCTTGCAGGCGGACTGCTAGTATTGGCTACAGTTAACGTGGAAGTGTGGCTTTGTATGTGGATGATCTCGGCCCTTTAAGAGTACGAAGAAATTCCCTTATTTCCAGATTTCCACTTGGTTATGCATGGGTGTACACAATGCCCACAGAATTAACAAATTTAATAACCAAAAAAGAATGATTCATATGGCAATACTGGTTGTTTATCTGGTAGGGCATTTCAGATAATTTAGTTAATAAAGTTTTGCTGTTCGTTCCATTTGTGGCACATTATTAAGATGTATGTTATGTCTGTATGGTACTGCATTTCAGTAGTAAGTCGTTCCCGTTGTAATAAACAGATTGCAGAGAGAGCCTGTATATACTTTGTTTAGATTTCAGGTTCTGAAGGTGATGAGTATGAAGATGGTTGTCTTCCAGGATGTTGCATCATGTAGTCTGATAGGTATGACTGATATTTAAGAGGTTTTGCTCTGATGATGGAGGCAGTAAGTACCTCTGAAACATCAGTCAGTGTTTAAGAGGCTACATGGCAAAACATCCCTGAGACAGTAGTCCTGGTGTGTGCCTTGTTTTTATACAAAGTATTTTTCAAGTTCTTGGACTTACGACAGACACTTCCTGAATCTCGGCCACTGTCACTGAAGAGTGCCCTGTATATTTTTTTTTGCCAAGAATCTGTCATGCTAGTTTCTTTTACAGAGTTCACAGTAAATACATTTTCTGGTACACACGTTGATATTTATGATGTGCAGTTACACCATGTGTTGACTGCAGATGATTAGACTGAGAGAACTTTTTTTCTTGTGGAGTAACTATTTTCTGGCATGGATGAACTGTGTGTAATAAAAACAGTATTTTATATTTATAGTATATTCTGAGTTATTGAATTTGTTAATGTATCAAGGACATCATGGATGTAGGATTTGAGGTTTTCACAGCGGTGAGTATGAAGATTTCTGTCTCCTGGGTCGTTGCGCTGTGTAGTCTGGTCGATGTTAACCAACGTTTCAGAGCGTTACACAGCGCAACGACCCAGGAGACGGAAATCTTCGACTTCATGGATGCTGTATGGGTTATATAGAAATTGTCAAATACTGGCACTTATCAAGAAAGGATTTTACACCAGTCATGAGTGCATTTTTTAAGCAGTCTATTAGCAGCTTTTATAAGCTATAAATTAATTCATTACGTATAACTACAGTATATTCAGTTATGTGTGAAAAAAATAATTATGGCATTGTGTCCCGATATATTTCTGATTATTATTATGAATATATAGAAATGTGTTGAAATGCTGGCATTCTTTTGTATATTTTTTTATCTTGCTGGGAGTTGCACTTTCTGCCTATCATGCAGATTGTGTAATGAAGATGTTAATACAAATAATTTTCATTAATTTGTTTGTATATATGATTTTCTTTCTGTACCACATAGTCATAACAAGGAAATTATATGAGTTTAAATATGTAGGAATAACAGTGACAAACAAATTATGTTTACTATGAAATTAAAAGACATGTATTTAGGAAATGCATAATAATATTCAATTGAGTAACTTTGTTGTGTGGTATGGCTTATAATACAGACGTTAATGGACATAAAATATGAATTTTGCTTCACATGATTTTGAAATGTGTAAATATATTGTAACATGCTGCTTCTTTCTTTATGGTGAAGAGTTGGTAGCCTGCAGAGCAACCCCTAACCTGGAAGATGAGGCTTTATCAACTCTCCTAATTGCAGCAAATCTCCATATCTGGAAACCTACTCCTGAAACCTGAGGATGTTTTGTGCCATGGTGACATGGGTGCGGAGGAGTATATTTGTACCTAAGAGGGATGAAGTGACAGGAAGCTGGAGAGAAATATTAAGATGATTGAATCAAGGACCAGAGCATGTGGTGTGCGTGGGAGAGATGAGAAATTAATTCAAAATTTTTGTTGGAAAGGCTGAATGGAGGAGAGCACATACAAGACCTGTTTAAAATTAATCTTGACAGAAATAGGTTTTGGCAGGTGTAGATTGGATTCATCTGGTAGGGTTCTTTTACTGCGTAGAAAGTTGTGAACAAGGCAGTGCATAGGGGTTATGGCATAGAAGAATCTGACTTATGTGGCGTTATTATTGTGAGGGTAGTTACATCAAGAAGATTGTAGTAAACAAGAAATGTGATGGCTAAGTGGGGAAGCCATCTGGAAGACCATGTAGTATGTGGGATTTTAAGAAAGTAGGTTATGAGAATGAAAATTGAACTGTGTTGGTTTTTGGTAGGATGTAATGGACAGCTTTAAGAACAATGTTTATTTTACAGGTCTTTTTTGGGATAGGCAATATCTAGCCAGTTCTAATTTAGATATGTCACTGGTGCCTAGTAAAAATAACTATTTTCTTTGGTGGATATTGATACAACAGATTGCCAACCCACTGCACATGTGTTGACATTAACGCCCGTAATGATGTTGGTATTATGCATTATAAGATTTTTAGTTTATTCCAAAGAGGACACATTTATAATTCTATTAAGTGTTCTTTCGCTCTACAGTTGGCGAAGAATACCTTTAGGTCCCTTTCATTCCTAAAGCATTTGCCAGCAGTCTCGTGCTCCCTTCCATCGGTTAAATTATTAACTATTTATTGTGCCATATAAGTTAAAATCATTTTACATGATTCTCTGAGATGATGCCTTTCATGACTTCATCGGCCCCGAAGTCCAGCTAAATGTAGGCGTTTTTGTTCTGTGAGTTCTGCGAGTCTCTGCTCATCATGAAATTCTAACACCAGATGGCGCGAAAGCTGTTTGGATTACATATATGGAAAGATATGAAACGAAAATCTATGATTTGAATCGTGCAGTATTCTGGTTTGAAAGCATTTCAATAATGTTTCTTTTAAAATAAATAACTGCTATAAATAAATATCTAATTAATGTTATGTTATACTTGTTTAATATTTTTTACTAATGTATATAAGAATTTGATGAATTCTTTTGAGATCAGCGTATGTGATATTATTTCTTTTTGAAGTCTTTGAAATTGGTGTCAGCCGTTGGCGCGTGACTGTTTTAATTTGAAGTTTTCGTTACAGTGTTAAACAAAGTATTTGCTGTTTGAAAATTTTGATGTGTGTTTTGAATGGACGGAGCGGGTTATATAGTCTTAAAAATTGTACTTGACAGTAATAATATTAGTACCAATGTATGTATTTTTTTTACACGTTTGAATTGTAGTTTGGTTAATGTGAAGTAGATGCAGAAGATGGACAGCATAAACTCATTTAATTTATGTAATAACACATGAATGTAATGAATTATACTGTGGGAATAGTGAGACATTTGTGTGGCTGAAATATATTATCATCTTACTTGCTATACAGAGGTTGCTCTTGCTTCCCACGAATATGATTTCAGCTTTTTTATTTGGTTTGTTATCTTTTTCACATAAGCACCTTAGTGATTACTGTCTTGAGATTTTTTGACTAGAAGTTTGTGTGTATTTTCTGCTTCTTCATACCCTGCATGCTTATCGTTCTTGCTTTGATTGCCCTTGGATCTCTGGGATTCTTTAGTGAGGTTTGTGGGGTTAGTGAATTTTATCATGTGGTTAAATCTAAGAGTTTCTGATATTGTGTTACAATAGACATGATTGTTATTCTGGGCATTATTCATTGTCTTGATTATTTTTGGAATCTGTTTCTGTTGCTGTCTTAAGGTATAAGAAAGGAACCCCTTTGGTTTCTGTAATAATTGCCATTAGCATTTGCATATTTATCTCTAGTTGATGATGTTGAGGTTATCAAAGTAGAATTACTTTGTTGTGCATTAATCAAGACTAGCTTACTCAAGGGGGCGTAACTGAGTAGGAACCATTCCTCAACTATTCATATATGAAAACAAAAATATCCAGTTTCCAAAACAATGTATTTAGAAAAAACCAAAACATTGGATAGCTTCCAGAATGATATTCATACTTATTGCCATAGTGTTTTTTATTTGTGAAGTGTTGATTAGTGATGAAAGAGTGCTTATTTATAGCATGAGTGCATATGCTTCTTTTTTAGTTGTAAGCTGACACAATGGTTCGCTATGCAGTTCTTAAAGGTTTTTATGAACTTGAGAAAACTATTGGCTGTGGTGGTTTTGCAAAAGTGAAGTTGGCAATGCATACATTGACAGGAGAAAAGGTGGCAATAAAAATCATGGAAAAGGCTCATCTGGGTGTAAGTATCCTTATGCTGATCATTATTAATCTTGTTCTGTCACCTTACAACATAAAAATTATGTAATTGTAATACAAAAGCATCCTATAGGCAGTGAATTGTGGTAGACCTAGCAGAGCCTGCCTGATCAACTCAGATGTGTTACTGGCATTGAAATGGTTAGGCAAGTCAATATAGATGCAACCCGTAGATCCCAGTAAGTATGGTTGGAACAAGACAGAGTGAAATATATCACTTTCAGAAAATATTTAGAAATACAATGTATATCATTATTAAATAACTTCTGTATCAGTTTGTTGATGGCAACATGCATTCCATTGTTATTTCACAGGATGATTTACCCAGGGTGGAACTAGAGACAAAAGCATTAAAGAATTTGAGTCATCAACATATTTGCAAGCTGTTCCAGTTGATTGAAACCGATACACATTATTTTATTGTGCTAGAATACTGTTCGGGTGGAGAGTTGTTTGACCACATAGGTAAGCTACTTTTCTAGACTATGAGTATCCTTATTTAATATAGTACATTCATTAACATTTTGTTAACAGTGTTCACTCTTTCTTTGCAGTGGAAAGAAACAGATTGGGCGAGGGAGAATCCAGATCTTTTTTCCGACAGATTGTGTCTGCTGTCGCATATCTTCACAATATAGGTTATGCACACCGAGACCTGAAACCTGAGAATGTGTTGTTAGACAAGGAACATGTTGTGAAGCTTATTGACTTTGGTCTTTGTGCTAAGCCAAAGGGTGGAATGGACTCTCACCTTTCCACATCATGTGGTTCACCTACATATGCAGCTCCTGAACTGGTTGTAGGAAAACGTTACCTAGGTACGTCCAAGTAAACATTTTTTGACCTAAGTAATTAACCCTCTTGTAGTGGAACCCAAACATTTAACACCAAGATACTGAGAGATTTTTAAGTTGCTGTTCTTGGTTACTGCCTTTCTGTTATGTACAGTCACTACATTGGTTGCAACTTTTCCAGCTCCGTCAGCTGTGATGGTGAGTGAGTTTATAATGTTGAGTAGCAGCTGTTATTAGAGTAACTGTGACTATTCAATTAGTGTTGTGCAAAATTTTCTTAGTGTTGGACATGGATGAGTTAACACCAGAGCATCATGTGTTTTTATGTGAATCTTATGTGAAATATAAGTTTATTAGGAAGTAACTGAGGAAATTCAGAAGAAAGTTTCCTAGGGTTTGAGTTCCACATAGGAACACCATTAAGAATCTTGTTAATAAAATAAAAACAGCTGCTATTTTACTAGAGAGAGCTCCAAGCAGTGTCAAGTGTTAACAAGAAAAGTTGGACAAAATTGGAACATGGATTGAATATTCACCTTCTTAATGTTTTCAACTCCTTGCACAAGGGATGGGAGCTTTGAAAGAGACCATGAAAATTAATACAGAATAGTTGGAACTACACCCTTACAAAACCACAGTTGTGAAATTTTTTCAGACATGTGATCTAGCCACCAGACTTAATTTCTGTAATTGGTATCTTCAGTCAGTGCCAATATTTGACAATTATAATTCTATTGAACCATTTCACACATGGAAGAACTGACAAATCATTCATCTTGAAGTGTCTCATATATATCCGGAGAATAATGTGGTGTGTGAGCGAGAATATGCTTAGAAGATGCAGAAAATGTATTAGCTAATGGGGAACATTGAACATTTTTAACTTATCCCATAACATGAGTAAGCAAATTTTAATCTGTAATGTTCCTGCAATCTCACTACTGTCACAGCTGACCAACTAGAGAAGACAGCAGCTAACACTGTTTACACATAGCAGCAAGGCCACGACCCATCTTAACTAACTATGGAAGGTTCATCACCGAATTAACCAAAGCCCTCCACCGGACCCTGTCCTGGGCCAACCACGTCCCATCTTACGAGTCACAAACTTTCCGTACATCTTATCCTCTTCTCATCCATACATATTCTCAGTCCTTCATCATTCTAATGATGTTATACAAAGGTAACTTCAAGCAATATGGCTTTCTAAAGTTTAAATATTCCCCTCAAAACTTTGTTTTCAAACTGTGTACCTTTATCTTTATATAAACTTAAATATGTTGTCTAGTTTCTTGAATTATTCTTTGCTTTTGTGAGAAGGTGTCAAACAAATCTTGCTTGATCTTTTCAGGTTCTGAAGTTGACATATGGAGTATGGGGGTCTTGCTCTATGCTTTGCTGTGTGGCTGCTTGCCATTTGATGACAATAATATAGACACTCTCTATCGAAAAATCATTGTGAGTTTTATCTAACTGGCTGTGAATATTTAGTGAACATCTTGTGTAAGGGCATGGGCTTGTGTTCCGGAGGTACCCGACACCAGCTATTCTGACTTAGGTGGTTTTTTGTTTCCTCAGTCTAAAAATGACTACCTCTTTTGAACTCCACATGTACTCTCCACTCATGATCATCTCCCTATTTCATTTGATGTATAACCTATGCAGTTTAAACTTCTTCTTCTTCTTTCTGATCTCCCTTTTTGCCTTTATAGCGTCGGGGTTGATTGCTCGGTCCACCTCCTCCATTCCTTCCTATCCCTTGCTAAGAATTTCATCTGCGTTTTTAACATTTCCTGAACTGTTTATACCTCTCTCCCTACTAGAGTCTTGATATTTCAGATTCCGAATCGTATATCCTTTCCTCGCCTATGTCATTCTCCATGGAAGCTGTCCGGCCGAACAATCTTTGTTTCTCTGAATCATATTAAAAACCAAGTGTGGGTGATTGGCCCAATGACTGGTTGCCAGGTTTGGAGGGGTAGTTTAAACAGCATCCTTAAATTAACCAAGAATCAATCATTAAAGAGAGTGGAAAATTAAAACATATTTCTGTACAACATGTGGTTTAGTCATATAAATTTCTTGCCTTTAGAGCCTTTTAGAAATTTTAATTCATTCTTATCATCATCCTTTTATTTTAGATGTTTGTTTCTTCCTCTAAATTGATGCTGTTTTTATTCAACTAGTGTGGCTCATGTTAGGTCCACAGAATGATTTTCTGGTATGATATGCATCCATTAATCATTCTTCGTCTTTTCCCCATTGCCACGCATTTGCTGCAGAAATGCTGTATTTCCTGAATGTTCCACAGTTATTAATCTCTTCAGTGCTTCTGATAACTGTTTAAAATTATTATCTGATGCAATTCATGAGAATAAGACATCTGGATATTGAGTCACCCTTGTTTCAATATGGTCTCTCATGATCATGTTAAATGTTTACAAGTTATAGTTATTGTAAACATTTGAAGAATAGAACTCTAAAAATAAGTAATGTCAATTATTTATACATGTTCTTTATTGGCACTGATACTTGCTATATTTTCTTCTATGGCTTTCCGGTCCGTGTTCGGTCCATGAGCTTTCGACCAGTGTATGGGACCGGTGCCAACCCAGCATTGTGAGGAAATTGGGGAGCTACAATAAGTAGCGTAATCCGGTCAGGAAAGCTAGCAATGGCTGGGGGTTCGTCGTGCTGACCACATGTCACCCTATATCTGGTTGGATGATCGTTCACCTCTGCTTAGGCATGTGAACGTGAGGCCAGCAGCCAGCTAGTCGGATTTGCTCTCTGGAGCTGTTACGCCACAGATTTAATTTAATTTTTAATATGTGTTACAAATGCACCCTTCCTCATTTTTCAATCTTTGTCTAGTTTGATGCTATATAATCTGTCCAGTAGAGAAAGTGTCATTAAATAAACCCTATTAAAAGTTCTGTGATAGAAATAAAATTGTCTTCTAGAGAGTTAGTTGTAAGTTTATATGACGATGTTTCAGAGTGGAAGATATGATGAACCAGAGTGGCTATCTGTTGGCAGCAAGAGACTGATAAAGTCAATGTTGCAGGTTGATCCCAAAAAGCGTATTACTGTTGATAAACTTGTTTGTCATCCGTGGGTGACGCTTGGGTATGATGGACCAGTCAATAAAGACAGTGTATACGATGTGAGTCGAATATTTGTGATTGTAGCATTTTGTATGTTTTTTGCTGATGTGCATTGAATTAATTCATAATTGAGAGGTGACATCTGTGTTTCTAACTACATGCTTAATTTATAAAAAAAATACTTTGTGAATTTTGACAAAATTTGGTATTGGGCATCATTAAAAGTTGTCAGGCAAATTTGTTTTGGTTTGTACCAGTTCTTTTTAAACCCAATTTTTTTTCTTTCAGTTACATGTGAGGGATGAGGAATGTCTGAATGTGATGTCACAATATTATGGAATGTCTTCAAGTGAACTGTGGCTACGACTTAGTTCTTGGAAATATGATTATGATACTGCGACATACCTGCTGTTAATGACCAGGAAGAAACGTGGATTACCTGTGAGGCTCGTTACTTCATCTCATCATCCCTTCATATCGAGGCTTGTAAGTTCATGTTGGATGCATTTATTGTGAGTCGGTGAAGGTTAGGTAAAATTGTCCTTCTGTCTAAACATTATGCCATGAAGGGGTTATTTAGGTAAAATTACATAGTTTTTGTCTTGGCACCCTATGCCAGTCATTTTACTCCTGAGATAAAGCCCTAGTTATTGGATAGGAGGTTGCAGCGGGCTGCGGAGCCAGTCTGAATGTCGTGGCAAGGAGAAAAGTTCTTCTCTTTGCCAGGAATTCAACTGTGACTGTCCAATTCAGTGGTCCCCAACCTTTTTGTGCCTACGGGCACATTTGAGAGTTTATGAGATCGTGGCAGGCACCAACCAATTAACAAAGCCAAATTTTCTTTTCTCTGGACAAATAAGATATGGACACCAAATAATACGCAAAACAACACGACGTTTAATGATACAAGAAACCACGGAATCAAAAATACGTATTTTTATAAGTACAATTATTATTACTCAAGTGGGAAGTTAGTGCGATGTTTGGCACTGAATTTCATCGGCCAGTTTTTCAAAGTTGGGAGTGTAGGATGATGTTGCTGCTCGCAAACAATCGTCAAGATGGGCGTCAGTAAGTCTTGATTTGTGCTTTGATTTTATAATGTTCATGGTTGAACGGCCTTCATTATTCAGTATAACGTCTTTCCGTATCAACGCGGGCACCGAAAAAAACCTTGGCGGGTGCCATGGTGCCCGCGGGCACCGCGTTGGGGACCACTGATCCAACTCATAGCCATTTACTCTAGTGACTTAGTTAATTTGAGGTGGTACATGCTGGTGATTATAGATATGGGTGCAATCTGTGTCATTAAATAAACCAAGACTCAAGCTTTAAAGGTATACTGATATAGTCTAATTTCAGTTGTTTCTCTTTATTTTGTGTAGACTATTGAAAGAATGCTCAAATCAGAGAATATTCCGAATGGAAGAAATAAGCAGGAAGACTTGTCACCGTTGCCAGCTCAGAAACAAACAAATGAAACATATTTGGTTTTGACTGGAAAAGAATCAACACCAGATAGACGCGGTGAGTCTGAAATAATTTACTTATTCTGTACGCTCTTGTATCGTGAAGTAATGCTTCTCTTCTGAAATACATTTTTTTCACGTCATCAGTATATTTTTTTTGTATATAATGTATAGAAAAATATGCAGACGAAGCATGTATGTATACCTTCCACAGTTTATGTATTGAATTTCACGTTGCCTGCATACAGATCAAATTTTGCCGAAGTTGCCCGCACAACAAAAAATGTTGGGCAGGCCTGCAATAGTACATGTTTTTAGTTATACTTAAGAAGTCTATTCATGCCCTATGCCCCCCTCACCTAACAGCCCCTGATTTATTCCTAACTTGGCTGGTACGGAGATGGCTGGCTCGCTTACTTTGGGCGTACCTGAGGTGGTCACCAGTCTTGGCCACATCCTGGCAGGTTGATTAGATCTTTCGTGTGTTGTATCTCATGGCTCTGAGATTAGCGCAAAAATCCCTCTTCCGCTGCATTTGGTCGCTAGTGAGATTCTTGGGGACCGTCTTCGCACAAACTATTTCCGTGGCCGGATTTTCCATCAAAATCAATCATATGGTCTCTCTTTTGTTATTTATTTCCTCTGTAATCATTCTGATAGTAGGTCATTGATCATTCACGTCAAAGTTGTCACCTTTTCTGATTTTGTTGTTGCTGGATGTACAGGTCAGCTGTAAAACTCAGTTTTGCTTATTCCTTCAGAAAACCATGTACAGTATTCAGAAACATACGCTCTTGGCGTAACCTCTTCTCCGTACACTTGATTTAATATTTCAAAGAATTTAATTGGTTTTCTTTTCAAGATCGAACAAAAACTTTATGTTGATTATTTGAGAATACTATAAGAACTTATTGTTTTAACAAATTCCTTTTAATTTCTTACAAATAATGATACTACTTCTTAGACTTGGGATGTGCCCAGTTTAAATTTTGGCTGGGCTAAAAGTTGTCACGACAGATTTTCTGTAGTTGCATAAGTTGATCGGCATTGACCATCTCTTTCCAGATCCTTAACCTACTCTGTCATTTTCTGTTATTTTTCTCAGTTGATACACCAATTTTTTTTCCAAATGTTTACATACCGTGCATGATCATCTTCTCATCCTAGCACTTGAAACCACTTCATTGACCTAACCCAAAATCTAATCAGTCAATAAATGTAATTTACAGTTATGACGTGAACAATCTAATTTTTCTGTCTTAATTTAATGTTTGTTGCTTGCCGATTCAACATAAAATTTTTAATTGGAACCTTACAAATTTTACTTAGATACGGACCTACATCGTGTTTGTTCTCATTACTACCTCATATCAATTGTGGAGGTTTTTCATGTTGTATTTACATTTGATTCGTCTGAACTACATTCTCTTTCACTGGTAGGATATAAAGAATGAGTTTTTCATTTAAATATCTTTTACATGTATTATTGTTAACTGTTTTTTTACAGCTTTGTGCTGCGTCAGCCTTGGGCATAAATAATTTAAAATGTAAATAAAGATTAAAATTTTATATTACAGAATGTAGTCCTGTAATCCAAATCAAGAAACCAGGGGAGGGAAAAGAAAACGAGCGTGACGCGAGGGCTGGCGCACCTAATCGGAGGTCTGTCAAACGGTTCAGGAGTCCAGGTCTTCATGATGCTGCATCTCCTGGTGAGTACAGCTCAGAAGTTTCTAAACATTTTAAGAGATCCAGGCGGATTGCTCTTCTGCACCGGAGATTTAATCCCAGCCTCCAATCTGTTGTAGTTGGAGTTTCAGTTGGTAATACGTCCACTTCACAAGTCGATGGTATTTAAAATCAAGACATTTGTCTGGGATAATTTACTCCGTCAATACGCACACCAAGTGAAAGATCTGACTCTCATCTTGAAGGCTATGCATGTCTGAGAGACATTGAATAAAAACCAGAAGTTTTATAGCAGAGAAACAAGTGGATGAAGATGGTAAAATATGTTGGGCTCATGACATATTATGGAAATTGTTATCTTCTTCTTCTTCTATGGCTCTCCGGTCCGTATTCGGTCCACGGCCTCCTCAATTCTCCTCTTCCATTCGGTCCTCTGTTAGGTCCGTCTGTCCGAGGCTTTGATCAATGTTTCCAAACATCTTCCTTTTTACGGTGCAAGGTTGTTAGCCTTGCGACGAACCCCCAACCTGGAGGACCAGGGTACCTGTCTTAGTCTGACCTCTCCCCCTCGACCAATCTGGCTAGGGAGGCCCTACCAGTAGCTCTTGGGGCTACTGAGGTACTCAAGCCCCGCCACCACGACAAAGTGCAGGTACCAATAAGTGGGGGAAAATTGTTATATGGCCCTCAAATAAGAGCTGCATAAAGTGATTTATTTTTTGTCATCATTAAAGTTATGCGAGCGCCAAACAGTGACGTAATGATAATAATTTTTACAGTCCATTTCTGTGTAATACTCCATTAAGCAAGAAGGGGTAATTGAACACTCTGTAAACAAAAATGAAGTGCTTAAAATTTTTGAAGTCCCAAATCTGAAATTATGTAATTCTGGTCATTTGTAATCTCCTTGTGTTTGTCCCTGTGTGGCTTTTCTGTTTGTTCCATTAACTAAGATGATTCACGCCAGACATCTGTTAAACAAAGACCTAATTTGAAGAAAAGTGTCAATTAATTTTAATGACCTCCTTAAGCAAAACAGAGGTAAAAGCTGTACTTTGGATGATTGCGTATGTTCCCTCATTGATCAGTTAGATTGATAGAAGACTGACGTCAGTGCAAAGATCGTGTCTACGAGTTGAAATCCCAATGTCTAAATACTATATTTCCTTCGTTTTTCTTGTGACCCATTGTTCATTATCATTTTAATATATAGGTTCCACGTTTGAAAGTGACCACAGACAAAAATATATTATTTATGTGTGCCTTTAAGCAGAGTGAAGTAAACGATGTCTGCCGTACTTTTGTTGTGAGGTTTGTTGAGTTTTCCCATTTCTTGGGTCCGATATCAAAGTACAGTCATTAGCTGATAGGTGGTGCCATATGTTTATTACCGCGACTCTTAATTCTATGCTGTGGCTTTGTTCTAGTAAATAATTTACCTAACAGATGGCGGGAAGGTTGCTTTTAAGATACCACAGTACGAAAAAATGCTGATAGATGGCGTGTCTCTTACAAACTGTGCAATGTGTTATGACTGGGGTGATGCATTTTCAAAAAATTTATATCGTTACGTACTGCAGTTTTTGCAGTTTGTTTTAAAGTGAAATGGGCTAATTCGGAAACGAACAGGGATTTTATATTAAATTATATTAATTTCATGAAGTAGCTACAGTGACGTGAAATTTTCACGAGATTTAAAGATTTTCATTCGTTTTATTTTATGAATTATAAATTACAATGAATTTTTCGCGAGATTTAAATACTTTAAAAGGATTTTTTTATTATTTTTATGTTTATGTGGAACTAGCCATGCATGACGTTCACATTTTAGAAATAACAATATTCTTTCTATAGTACCAGCATGGCGATCGTGTGAAATTCTGAGGCGGGCTTCTTAACATTTTGTATTTTATACCTCTGAATGTTGTGTGACTTTTGTCGAAGTCTTCTTGTTTTAGAACGTCAAACAATATGGCTCCCGCGCGATACTGCGATATGGTGAATGTATTCGTACCATTAGCTTCCCGTTTTATATCGACAAGAAATTAACCATTGAAGTATATTATGCAGAATTTGTGTCGACAGATCAGAAACATATCTACGCCTTTTATATGATTTTTAGTTTAAAGTTAGGAACTATATCTGGCAAGTTTCAAGTACTCGTAAAAGTAAAACTGTCCCCGGAACATTCCGTGAACACCGATGGTTTTTAGGATTACGTAAAAGTTGGAAATTTATTGACTGGGAACTGGTTAAGAACTACAAACTTTTATGAAGTTGGTGTATGCACACTATTTGCATGGAATATCTGCGTTTATTGTACAGTCTGCGTTTTGTGATTTAGAATGGTTTAAACAGAACACTTGTAAAGACGCATAACGTCGTATTTTAAGCACCGGACTGCTAGGGGGTCGAATAATAAAGGCAGATAAACGTTAGGCTGCAGAAGGTCGTGGTTAGATCCATACGCGCTTCTCTAAATATCCGAGCACGTCGAAAATATTGTAGACGTTACGAGTTTAATATTTGGTGCATGTTGTAACTCTTGAGACTCAGAATTTACTTTTTAGGCATTACAGCTATTTTGTGTCTCTCTGCCATGTTCACAGTTAATGTGCCCACAAACCTACCATGCTGTTACGCAACATAAAGTTTTATGTTGTTGGTAGAGCCACCTACCGGCAGAATTAGGCACTAACAACTGTTGTTGGCAGAGCCATCTAGCGGCAGACGCTTTATGTTATTGCAGTCTTACGCAGCACGACAGCGTTATATTTCTGGAGGGATTATGGCGTTTTTTTACCCCTGAATTCTTTTGTTTCTTTCATTCTATATTCCATTTATTTCTGTGTTCCTTTTATTGTCGTCGCGTGGTGCTGAGGAACAAGGGAACTTCACGTAAAAGCAGTGAGATCTGCGTTTGCGGGGGAAAAAAAAAAACTGCAAGTAGGCCTGTCCGGTTCACTGGACGTCCAACATGGCGTGGGAAAATCAAAGCGAACTTACGATGTATTTCCGTCGATTGTAACGGAATTGCAGGAGGTGCCTATAATCGATTCGCGCCGCTTGAATGAGGTTTGTTATCGTATTGTGATTGCGAGCGACATCTCTGTGTGTACACAGCGAAAGTCTGGGCCTCGGTTTCCGTTTGAGTTGTGGGAACGGACGTTAAACGCAGATAAAAAGTTGCATTTCGCGCACTTATACTCCACCTTCAGTTCTGTGACATTATCATAATATCAACGTTACTGATAGTGGTATTGCGTTGGCTGAGACTTCGATTCGACGGCCATTTCTCACCGCGGAGGTGAGGCCGGCCACGTGGGATTCACCTGTCACAGCCCCCGATGTGAGCTGTAGACCCTATCAGTTATCACAATTTCGATTCACCTGGATTCTAAATGAAAGTGAAAGGTCATCTTACAGCTTTCACTTCCTGAAGAAGGTTGTGAATGGCAAATAGGCTTAATATTAACAGAAACGACAGGTAAAGGAATAATACTGATGGTATGAAGACCCAGAGGGGTAAGATGAGATGTGATCATGTATTTAGAGGTCCCACACTTTTCTAAACAATAAAAGTAGTGTGACAATATCTGTGTAGTGTGGGGGTTATTTGACGAAAAAAAATTATTTTGACGTAAGCAAATGTTATTTCGTAGAATTTGAGGTTTTTCACGGGGGTGAGTCTGGAGATGGATGTCTTCTGGGTTGTTGCGTCGTGTAATCTGGTCAGAGCTCCATCGCCCTGATGATGGAGACAGCAAGGACCTCTGGAACGTTGGTAAACTTCTACCAGGTTACACAGAGCAACAACTCAGAAGACAGGAATCTTCGAAGTATAATTTAATTGAAGATTTTGATTTTAATTAGGCCGATATTTCGCCTTTATTCCGTAACGTGAAATTCTGCTCTCGCTGTATGTGATACGTGTGTAGGCCAGCACAATCGGTTCTTCCCAGAACTTGTTGTTTCAATTAGCTGGTGAGAGTGTTGCTGAAATCAGTGTGATCTTGTGGCCGGTTTGATTACAGGCGGCATGTCTTTCATAGAACTGCCTGCCTTGATGAATGGCAGGCATTATTCCTACCCTCAATACGGGCTTCATGCAACGTAAGTCTAATCCGTAAATTGTGAAGCAGCAGTGTTCCCAATCACTGGACAACTTACATCACAGAAGAGAGGAAACGAATATGTGATTGAAGACGTCAGGTGTAGATTGATGGACATAATCGAGAGAGCGCTATCGAGAAAGAGAATAAAATTGGATATAAAAGGACCTCCGAACAAACCATGATATGCGGGAAAATCAAAGCCTTTGTAATGTACTGATGGCCGGTGGTTTTATGTCGACAACCGAGTGCTTTGGTGCAAAATAGATGTAGGTAGCATTTTTTTTTAAAAAATCTCTCTGGGAAACAGCTAAAAACTGATGATTATATACAAATTATGTGATAAAATTGAGTTTACGCTTGGTTTAAATGAGTGGGCCAACATTAATTTTGGAAGACATTGTTCGCTAAATCTACTGATGAAATGTATCGCGATGTTTGTTAGGATCTACCCCCTTTTTGCACCAAACCTTTCGATTAGAGTCTACTGCAAGTCACTGTGGAGTGTGTACTGTGTACGGAAATATCGCCTCGTGTTCTGAATCACATCAAAGAAGGGCCGCTTTCGAGATGAAGGAGTATTTCTACAAAAATTAAGTCGGTAAGTAACAGAGACGACGACTGCCGGCAACACCAAACCTGGGAAAGCCACACACTTACGGAGATGTTGATCATTGCTCTCCAGGAAGGTGAAGACGATTTTGCCTGCAATATTCATGTTTGCTTTGTACTGGATTGTGAACTTTCATCATATACTTAATCTGAGAAATCTTGGGGTGGGGTGGGGGGTTACATAAAGGCCCGCTGGTCGGCACGTGACCACAAGTAATGGAAGTTTCCACACCACTTTATATATAAAAGTCATGGTGCATGGACTTCCACGAAGGGTTGACGATTATCAGGTGGTCAAATGTCCTGATTTTATGGAACGTGGATGTTTTGTTTTTTTAAATTTTGATTAATTTACTGGAGAAATGCGTACGTTAATTTAGGCTGAAAACCTGAAGGGAAAACACGACTTGGGGGAGACGACCTAGTCTTAGGACAGTATCGAAATGGATATTAATGAAACAGGGTGTAAGGGTGTAGACTGGATGCTACTAGATGACAGCAAGGATCAGGATGGGCTGTCGTGAACGCGAAACTGAACTTCCGGGGGTCTATAAAGCGAGAAATTTCTTTAAGAGTTTAGAGGATATCGGATTCTGATAAAAAAAACTCTGCTCTACGAAATTAAGTTAGAATGTTCCTCGTGTAGTGATTAACTTTTAGTTTACTGCTTCACTCCCTGTTTCCCCTTATGCCTATTTTGATATTAATGCGTCATCTTTGTACAAGTTCCGCGAAACAGTTCGTGTTTCTCGACCAATATTTGGTATGCATTTCTCACTTTTCCTACCCAACCTCTCCTAACAGATAACACGGGTATTTACCCCAGGGGGTGTGATATGTCCGAAGCCTGAAGCTAACCTCTGGGTCTAGAATTCTTACGACTCTGTACCTCCACGCTTTCATAAGCCTCCATGGCGTTGTGTTTATGGCCGTAAAATGCTTCTGCTGGAACTGAGCTGCTGATTGCTTTCGGTTTGTCTCTGTGTGTGCGCGCGCTTTGTTCTCCGTGATATGCTGGCGATTTAACTTATTTTTAAAGTCCTTATAAGTCTCGAAACATTCCCCATTACCGGAGGCTGTTAATGTGATTTCCGCGCTGCAGGTATGAGTGGCACAGCCCTCATTCAACGCGGGGGCAGACTTCATTTAAAATATCGCCACTTACCCTAAAGCGGATTTTGCCAAGATATTTCTCGAATGTTGGTTTACGTATTAACCATCTTACACTTTGCTTGCCTTAGAATCTTCCGTGAGCAGTTTTTTTTAAAGAAATTATATAGTCCATGCAGTTGGTACAACTTCATTATATTACGTAAAACTCAAAGGTAAGAATTCGACCACCTTTGGTTCCAGGAAAACAACGCTCTGACACCAAACTGATGACTGAGTACATCCTACCAGATATTGAACCACGGTTGTTCTGTTCGTAATTAGCTACTTAACTCACCTATCGCTATTCTTCGTGAGAATCTATTAGTCAATAAACATATTAATTAATAAAAGTAAAGCCACCCCGCTACACGCCATGTAGGCGCTTGGGGGGAGAGGAGGTATAGCTCCTACTCATTCTTGACCTCGGCGCTAGATGGGGGGTGAGTAGTCAGTATCACGCCCTGATCGCGGTTTAACCCCGGGAAAGGACCCCGGTACCCATTGGATAGGAGGCTGGGTGGGGCCCAGAGCCGGTCTCGACGTAACTAATTATATGATTAATTCATGTAGGAATAACAGCCCGATTCTAGCCTTGGTTTTTAGAGGGTTTTTAAATTCTTCATACACGTGTTAGGACCTAGATTGAGGATCGGTTCATCGTAAGGCCTGGGGCCTGTTCACAGCAGAACGGAGAAAAATACTAGAAACGTTACATAACAGAGGCTTGAGTGGGATTCTGTGTCTGCACTTGTAGGCCTGTGTTTAATGCACCGATCATCATGCAGTATGTACTTTGGTGATATTTGAATATGAATGCGTGGATTGGTAAGCTTAGTACTCGTGACACTCTTACGCGCAGTATCAGAAACGGAGCTCTGAAAGATATACGGAGGCTGCACTTTGGGGTCCGGTCCGTTGGCTTCGCGAAAAATGTGTCCCCGACACTTGGGGAAATTAAGAGCGCAACTTTGCTGCGGGACTTCAAGAAACAAAATTAAACTGTCTCTTACCAAGACATTAGTTTTGTCTCGCGTTGTTTTCTTTTCAGTCCTATTTGTCTTCGGGTTTAATATATATTGAACCTGTTTAGAATTATCGTCGGTAATTACGCACTCCTCGCTACTGCGTACCCGAGGACTGTGGGGCGCACCCAACCCCTTCTCCGGCAGGCACTAGGGGATGTTTCTTCGGAGATGAAGCTGGCCTCTGACCACAATATAATACCGAGGTTAAGAATGTATGGTGATTTACCCCAGTGGTATTCAACCTGGGGTACGCGTACCCCCGGGGGTACGCGAAGACGTCTTAGGATGTACGTGAAATTTAAAAAAAAAATATTATTTTATGATAAACACTGAATAATCAGTAATGTAATTTATTTAATTTATTTTAGATGTAGATTATATACTATGTATAACTTGAATTACACACCAACAACTTTGGAGGGTACAAAGTTGAAGAGAAATTATATCTGGGGGTACGCGAAGACATCTTAGGGGGTACGTGAAATTTAAAAAAAATTGTGATAAACACTGAATAATAAGTAATGTAATTTATTTAATTTATTTTAGGTGTAGATTATATACTGTGTATAACTCGAATTATACACCAACAACTTTGGGGGTACAAAGTTTAAGAGAAATTATATCTGGGGTTACGCGAACACTGACGAATAAATGCATGCTTGTGTTAAAGCCACGATAATTAAAGTTTGTCAAACATGGCGGCAAGGTTGCCCTTAAGGGTGGAAATAGTACCGCCTTTTTTCATTCTGCCCTTGAAGGGACGAATGTGTGTGTCTGTATGGAGGGGGGGGGGTGTCTTCAACGCAACACCCAATATTTTTAAGAGACCAGGGGGTTGGGGGAAGAACAAAGTCTTGAAGTGCTCCCTAAAGGTCAATTTCTCTCTCTTAACTGCTTTATATAAGTCAAGACAAGAACGCAAAAGTTGCCTTGCTTCTGTTTCGTCACCCCTCTCTCCCCCCCTCTTTCGTTTCGTATTTGTTGCTTTGCTTGTGATTTTCACATTAGTTCCGATTGGTGCCTGTAGAGAGTGTTATGAAAATTAGACATTTAGTTTGTGGTTAATAGACCAGTGTTCAAGTTTGTTTGCTAAATATCTGTTGTACTGTGATTTGAGAAATCAATCATACAGTGTTCAGTTGGCAGTAAATTTAAAAAAAAAACAATTGATTGTTTTAAGATACTTACAACTTATGCGTATCTGAAGATATCGAGAGGCATTAAACAATCGAATGTTGTAGAAAATGGCTTTGAACATCTGAACTCATTAAACTGGCCCAGGTGGGAGCTGTTATGCCTACGGAGATGTGAATTTTAGAATTTTTTAAAACTGGGAATCTTTATTTTTTAGAGATCATTCGATTAATAGTAAGTCGGAAGAAGAAACAGCTGTTTGTTCTGTAACTCAGACGAGATACGTAATAACAAATTGTGTTAATTTCTGAGTCAACGAACGTTAAAACAAGTGATAAATAGGATTAAATTTTTCGTACATTGAGAATGATCGTTGCAAAGAGAATTCAAAACCGCTTTCTGAACAGAGTCGGTGATACATTTGTGAAACATTGTATAGATATCCCATTTATTTAATTTATATATGTATAGGATTATTTTTATATTTAATTTTCAGTGCCGACAAAAGTCTCGTCCCGTCAAGGAGCCGATAGGAGGAACCGGCCGTCTACACCTGTTTCATCGTCTACTGGGTAAGTAGCAGCTGAGTTTAAGATCGAGTGATCGCATTTTGGAGGAAGTATTTCCTAAAATTCGACTAAAGGGTTAAAATATACACGATCGCCAGTGGAGTTGTCTGTTTCTCAATGCTTTTCTTTAGACAAGTGGACAATAATAAATCTTCCCCTGATATTTGTGCGTAATTTAAGAAGGGTTTAAGTGAGATTTGGTATTTTCGCTGCCTTTACAGTGTAGATTGAAGCCTTGTGGTTTGTGATAATTTGTCAGACCGGAATACAGCAATATCAATGATGATCTTGTTGATCGAGCGATTCTATGCTATTAGGGACGCGATTTCAGCCGAGTAGCTCATATGCTACAACGATTTTCTAAATCTTTGTGGCATTGGTTACACAGTGTGAATAAAAACACACTCTCTGATTCCGGATATGTTTCCTGTCGAAAACACTTCTTTTGCCCAAAAATTTTATCACAATTCTGTCTGTTGTCTTATTCGGTACGTCCTTGTAAGGACACGCATCGATAAATGATTCACGAACAGAAACAGAAGATTTCGATACGAAGTAATTTTCGAGAATGGACATAAATACACAATGCTCGCATCTAGAAATCCTTTGCGCAGCTTGCGTGAGTAGCGGCCTAGCAACCAAGGTGACCTTGACTCTAGTGTCACGGGGGAGGATGGGAGAGTCTGTTAAACGTGGGTGAACCTGCTTCTGATTTCATTTTTGTTCCGTTGCACGTGATTGCTGTTTAACGTCGTTTTAATGTCAAACATCAGGCAGTGGACAGTGCTTAACACTTTACTCATGTGAGGTTATACAGTGTTGAATGATGGTTAATGGCTGTTAATAAGTCAGAATCGATTCGTGTACATTTTAAGTCAGTGCCCTAACTTTTAGCCGAAGAACGTGTGGGATAAATTGGATAGCCGGTCGCCGTGCCGATATTCGAACACGGGACACCACACCGTGACGTACGGATGAGATGGCTGATTCTTGTTGCGTGCATGAATGACATAAGAATTGCGTGCACAATTTTTGGTTGGAAAATCTCGGGTAATGGACGACTTGTGGTAACCGAGTCTTAATCTTAGATATATTTGGTTTCTGTTTGCGAAAACTGCCTCGAGACAGCGTTCAGTGGCAGGATTTGTTGATAAAGGCGATGAACTTTTCGATTACCATTACAACAAAGAGTTTTTTTGAGGGATAATTATCAACTGTTCTACTAAATACTTGTATCAGGAAGTATGTTAGCTTGATAATTAGTTTATTGCGAATTGTTAGACGTAATTAAGGATATTACACCGTAAAACATCGATCTTGGGACTTCTCAGACATGACACATGCACTGTGCCGCTTGGCCTGACATCGAAACCTCCTCATTTGTTGAATAGCCGCTCATTCGCTCTCCGGTCCGTGACGATCTCACGACCGCTGATTAGAATAATTCAGTTGGTAGGCCTGCTTCGTCCTGCTAATTACGAAATGTCACTTCGATTCAGAAAGATTTTAGTTTTTTATTTTGCTTCGATGGTTAACGTTCTCAATTATGAACGGATTACAGTCTAATTTTAAACTCTGGTAAGTAAAGCGATTAAGTTGAAGTGAAATGGAATGTTTGATTCAAATTGAAGTGTGCACTGAAACACGTAATATGGAAATCATACAACTATTCAGCACCGTACCATGGATAACGAGTTTGTATTCGGCTAATCATAACGACAGAAAATTATCAGACTCTTTAATATCTCCCGCTAACTATTCCCTGACTGAATATTTCTGTGTTCTGGTTAGTACTGTGTATATGGGAGGACCACAGTTCGAATCTGAACCCGGAGACGAGAAATCGTAGCTTTGTATGTATTTTCTCAGTCTTCCGGGCAAGTGTTGAGTTTTGTGTGTGTGTGTGTGTGTGTTCTGTCTGACGACAGGTCCATATGAACAGGATCCTTCGATCCTTTTCTCGGACTGGGACCTGTTCATATACGTTCTTGGCAGATGATCCAGAAGTGGTTTGCCATTGCCTTCTTCTGTGTGTGAATGGAGTAATTGTTGGGATGCCACGGAGGAAAACTCCGTGTTGCCTAGACCACGGCCTTGCCCATATTAAAAAGAAGTATACAGCCTTTGTCTTTCGCATCCATGTCAATTTGTGTTTCATAAATTCAGTTAAATTCATAACTCACTCCTTGGAGCAAAGTTCTGTTTGAGAAGCTAATGGGATTATGCCACTCATCCAATCAAGAAATTCGTCTTGTGAAACACGCCACTGGTCCCTGTCCTGAGCCAGATGAATTTAGTCTACACTGCCCCACCCTGTTTCCTTAAGATCCGTTTTAGTATTATTCTCCTATCTACGTCTAGGTCTTCCAAAGCTTTGGTATCGATAATATCGAAGGTCGCGATGTAGTGGTTAGCATTCCTTCGTATTCAGAAGTTCCCGGGTTTAAATCTCAACTCAGAGACCCGTTTGACTGAGTCTTTCCAAACAAACATAGGTTTAGTACCTTAAAATAGGCCACGTTCTTTCCAATTCATCATTCACAAATCCTACTTTTCAGTGCTTCAGAGCAGGGGTCTGTAACATTTTCATTATCGCTGACCGCATTAGTTATTTATACATTTGTCGAGGGCCACGGAAAAGAATGTATGTCGTGGATAGTAAGAGAAACTTTGTTTCTTTAACTTAAAAAAGAATGTAGCTAATATTCGCTTGAGAACGAAAAAAAACCTATTTCAAATCTAAAAGTTCTTGACGATGGTGATGAGTCATTAGAATAAAAATTTTCATGGATATTATCCATCATCTAGTAAATAAAATATAAAACGTAAAACGACGTAGGAACCTGAAGACGGAGATAGAGCCCCATCTCCGAAACGTCGTTTTACGTTTTATATTTTATTTACTAGACGATGGATAATATCCAAGAAAGGTCCGGAGATAGGGATTAGCTCTATCTAGTGGGCCCAACTGTGTAGGAACCTGAAGACGGAGATAGAGTCCCATCTCCGAAACGTCGTTTTACGTTTTATATTTTATTTACTAGACGATGGATAATATCCAAGAAAAGTTCTATTCTAAAACTGTATTTATCCATACAAATGTTCTTCGAGAAGAGATGAGACCACTTCGCTTCGTAAAGCATTTTCATTGAAGGACCTTTGTTCCTTCGAACCCCTAAAACATTCGTTACAAAGTGAAAATGAAAGAAGGAAATAAGGATATGCTCTTTAGTCGTCAGTTCTGAGACAACCATGTTTCATACCCGTAAAATTAAAGGACCAATTAAAGTAAAGGCCAAACTTGTTCCTTGAGATGAAACTCCGCATTACAGTTTTCGACATTAGCGTGAGATCAGTGGTCATCTCCGCGTTGCGACACCTGTATCTGCGTCGGAAAGAGTCCTTTGTATCCACTGGATGGTTAGGTTAGGCTAGGAGGAACCCAGAAGTTGTCTAGACGCGGTGAAGGGGAGAGAGGGTGTACGTCGCCGGGACTCGAACCATGGCCGTGCGATCTGCAGCCAGTCAGTCAGTAACCTTACTGACTAAGCTATCAGAGTGACGCAGTGGGGGTTATAGGTCCTTATACTCAGAGGGTGCAGTCTGCAATGCGATGACTTCGAGGCTTTGTGCTCTACCACGCGTGAGATGAGAGTTTTACTCCACTTTTTAGTGCGGTCTTGATCCTAGCGGGAGTAGATACCCCTTTAAAAACCGCAGAATGAACTAGGCTGTCTCTTTTTGTAGGTGAGGAGAACATGATTCAACAAATCATTAAGCCTCCATCAACCACTGCTGAGTTTAATTGAAGTCAGAGAGGACGCGTTGTCTTTATGAAGCCACTGTATTCCGTACTACTCCTGCAGAATTCTTTATTCTGCATCCATTTTCTAAGTTACATTACCTTGAAGATATCCGTCTTCTGGGTTGTTGCGCTGTGTAGTCTGGTCCATGTTTACCAACGTTTCAGAGGTCATACTGCCTCCGTCATCAGGGCGATGAATCGCCCTGATGACGGAGGCAGTATGACCTCTGAAACGTTGGTAAACATGGACCAGACTACACAGCGCAACAACCCAGAAGACAGAAATCTTTATACTCATCGCCCTGACGACGGAGGCAGTATGACCTCTGAAACGTTGGTAAACATCGACCAGACTACACAGCGCAACAACCCAGAAGACAGAAATCTTCATACTCATCGCCCTGATGATGGAGGCAGTATGACCTCCGAAACGTTGGTAAACATCGACCAGACTACGCGGCGCAACAACCCAGAAGACGGAAATCTTCATACTCTGATGACGGAGGCAGTATGACCTCTGAAACGTTGGTTAACATCGACCAGACTACACAGCGCAACAACCCAGAAGACAGAAATCTTCATACTCACCGCTGTGAGAACCTCAAGTCTTACATTACATTACCTTGTTTTCCTATTTTATGAATGGGACTTAATATGGTGTAGGAGAAATCTGTGGTCTAACTTTAAATACGTGTTGAATTCTCTTCAGCGTTCTGTGTACAGACTTCAGTCGGTTTATTTCTTTACTAGTAGATTATGTCAGGTTCTCACTCAGCTTAAAGTTCGATCTAACTTCTTTTTTCTCAAATATAGCCTGTCGTACGTTTTCAAATTCAGAGTACGCTGATTTTCCAACTTCGTTCCTTGCGACAATTTATTGGTCTTTTATTTGAAGAATTTTTAATGTTGTTTATGTATAACTACGAAAAATGAGATGTTATTTGTGGCTACTGAGTGTTTGTATAATATAATTAGCTATGCATCATTGGATTTGTGTTTCCTTGGATATCAAGGCCAGTGACGTATTCAAAATCTCAAAGTAGACATCGTATTTTAAATGTGCGTAGGCCTTTGCGTATTTACACTTTTTTAATACATTTAAGTTGGCAGTTCTTTGTGCTCATTTTCTTTCTTTGTAGTTGAAGAAAAATGTTTTATTCTCATATTTAACCACTTCAAATTCTTCTGTGTATCGCTTAGCACAAAATCCTTTTGTGCTGTTTGTATGTATTCGAACATTTTTTTAAAGTTTGCAGCGAAATGTAAGAAGTTTGCGTTCTTCATAGTTTTGTATTGGACTTGGATGAAATAATTCTTTCCGTTCTGTTTCCATTTAAACCGCGTTCTGATTAGGCCTATGCATTGTGTTTAAACAGGCCTAGAAACTTCACGGTTAGAAATTTATAAGAAATACAGAGAAATTTCGAGAATAAATGAAGCGTTGTGTGGAGAATCCGCTAGTCTGCGCACGGAACATTAGATACAGCAGGCATACATCATTGTTTGAGAACAATTGATAGCTTTCGTTTATTTTTTAAAATTTTAGTTTCAGAGCTATGACGAACGAAGGCTTGTTTCAACGTCATCGTCTGTGTTGAACAAAATATGTTTGTCCGGTCTAATATGTTAATTTCGGCGGGGGCAAAACTCTCGTATCAGAACGTTGTGACAATTCTCTTCTGGAAGCAGCTGTTGGGTTGGGATTTGGGTAAGACAAAGACGAGACTTCGATGTGGATTACTCGTTTTCCAATACAAAACGTTGGCTTGGAAAATCTCTAGGGAAGAGACAATTTTGAAAACGTAGGATCAGATTGTAGGATAGTAGGTCTGATTTCTGTTGGAATAAGATGTGATTGTGTGGAGTATATCGGATTGATCTAGTGGCTAGCCTTTGTTAATAAAGTAATGATCTTCCGGGTTTTGTTGGGCAGATTCTTGAGTACTCTGTTCCATGGAATTAATATTATTCTTTTGCAGTTCCAAGTCTTTTCGTTTTAATGGGGTGTACAAGATGTTCCAGAATAATGTTCCCACATTTATATGCGCTTTCATTCTCTGTTTATAGCACATTTATAACAAAATACTGCAGTAGCAAGCAAAAAATGTCATAAATGCTGTTGTAACAAACGGTAATGTAATAGGTTTTGATTGTGTGCTGCTGTATTTACTTACAATACAGAGATGGTAAAGTTGCGTCATATTGTGATATAATAAATATTATTTAAATCTTGTCCGTCTAATCACAATAAATTCTTATTAAATTATTACAATATTTAACATTTAAAATATTTAAAATATTTTAATATTTAATAAGAATTTATTGTGATTAGACGGACAAGATTTAAATAATATTTACAATACAGATTTTTGAAGTTTAGTAACGTTATTCTTGGAAATTTGTGCAGGTTACACTATTTGAAATTTTTTTTGTACGGTCAATTGTTTTATAGAAGTTGCACAATTTGATGCAAGCTTCATGGAAAATAAAAAGGTGTTATTGGGTCGGTAGGCATCAAAATTAACTTGAACCGACAACTTAGAGCTCAGGCTTCCTGTACGAAATTTAATCGACATTTAATTTGTTTCGGTTTAACGGAACAAAAACGTTTGTTTCAAAATTTGTAGGTGTGCATATGTTCTGTTTTTTTTCTCGCAAAATTTCACATGCATAGCGGCAACATTTACGTTCTGTAAAAATAATTATTCTAATAAAACATTTTTATTTTTGAAGATATTTTTCAACCCAGTATTTCAGTATGTGTATTTTTGGGGTTTTAAATTAAGAAGACTGGGATGGACATATAGCATGCAGGGGGAGGTATAAGTCATTTTAGTGTTTTTTATCAGCAAAACTGAAGGAAAGAGGCCATGTTAGCCACTTCATCGCACTTGTGAAGATAATGTTAAATATTCAATAAGTGTGGTTTGAATGCGAGTCGTGGGTTGAATTGGTTCAGGACTGGGTCCGGTAGTGGGCTTTTGTGAAGACCCCCCCCCCCCAAAAAAGAAGGGAATTTCTAGACAGCTAAATTAAGACCCTGTACCATTGAAATAGAGTTAATGATGAATCGATGTTATAAAAGCGTGTACATTCAACCCTTTGTTCCATTTTATTTCTAACATTCTGGTCTGTAGTTTTAATGCAGCAATATATTAACGCTCCCCTATCATTTCCTTTAAAGACCAAAGCACCGATCATTGGGAACCTTTTGCCATCATAATAGGAATAAATGCATTGCCCCTCGACAGTGTCTCATTCTGCTTGTTGCTGAATCCATCAAGTAGGTCTGAGTTATGAAAATGACGGTGACATTTAAATCGAGAATTTTCCTCCCCTTATGGCGCAGTACATCCCTCCGTGCCTCATCCCAATCTGCCTTTTAATCTGTCGAGTTACAGGACCGTGAAATATCAGTAGTGGGATAGCAAGCGAGGAATCTTGGATCGAAGTCGGGTCGGGTTGGGTCATATTGCTAATGTCTGCCTTGGGATTTGATGAGTAGCAAGTGGTACTCCCTCACTTGTTCCCCGCTGGTGATTACGGTGTTGATGATCACTCACCACCCGGTCAGGTTTCCTTCAGTTGGAAATATATTTTTACTTAAGGTCCCACTCGCCCATTACATCTGAGTTTGTGCATAAAATCAGTTCAGGTTTAGTTAAATTTTCCATGTCTTCATTGATTTTAATGTTCTGGCCTCAAAACCCTCATTCCAGATTATTCCTATAATTATTTTTAATATTATAAAGAATTCGTAACATCTATTTAACGTCTTCGTTATAGTAACCGCACGTTGATGAACTTATTTCAAGAGAAGTACGTTTAACGTAGCTTTTTTCCCTGTAATGATGAGCCCTGATGATGGAGGCGACGCTCTAGACGTGTTCTCGGGAGGTATCCGATTCGAATCTCGGCCTTGTTATTAACCAAGTAAATGAAGGTGTGAACTGAATTAATCTGTCTGCTTAGAAATCGACAGAACTCCAGAAAGGGACTCCACTTCCGCGTAGTTTATTATTGTGGTTAGTTCAAATAGTTTTGTAAAAGATTTTTATAAATCGGCGTTAACTGTTAAAATTTGAATGTCATTTCTGCAGCTTGCACAACGGTTGGTGTAAGACTTTGAAGCTGAAACTCCTCTGGATAATATTTAATAATTCAATTCCCTTCCCAAAGGTCAGATGGCCAGTACGAAATCCATACGAAACACATACACTGAATGCGAAAACACGTGGTACATATAGTTACCACTTTCGTGAAGTCGTACTATTCAGCGCTGGCCACTTGTGTTGCACAATTTTAGCTTTCTGGAATAAACCGTGAGAAAATTGGTTTCTAATCGTTTCGACAAGAATTGCAGTTGTCATCTTCAGGATCAATTGCCTTTAGCAGTGGGCGGAATGAGGAAGGTAAAAGAATGATTGGCTGAACGGAGGGACAAGATGCTATCCAATAGGAAGCGACCGCGTGTTTGAGAAACAAAAATATTGAACAGGGAGTTAGGCCCAAGCGAATGAAGGGTGAATATATTTCGAGACTCAAATTTCGAGTGGTTATTGTTTTTTTTTTGGGGGGGGGGCTTTTAGAAAACGCTTCGTTCAACTTTTCAAGAAGGAAATGAATGTATTGCTGAAATAAAATCTTAAAATAGCAATAGAATGTTACAGATAAAGTACTCTCACTTGATTGCAGTAAGTTATTTGATAATTGGACATGATTTAGTTTTTTTGTTTTGTTTTGACATCGATGCGCTGTGTAGAACGCACCCTGCTTCTTCCCAAAGGAAGAAGCAGGGTTGGATAGTGCGTATGGTATGTATATTTATGGCGAACTAACCGAGCGTGTATGTAATTGGCTAGCCTCATCTCCTTCACCCACCTCTCTCAGTAAACATGAATCTGTGTGAGATAATAAAGTTGGTAACCCCAGCTCTTAACTTGTATTGTGTCCTGCCCCGGGTTGTGCACGGCACAGCGGCAGGCAGTTCCCAAACCGCGATCATAAAGTGTGTAATACGTAGTCTGTACCTATCCCCGGACTGTTCGCTCTCTGGTATAGTGCACGTGTTTCCTGAATGTCCTTCCCTGGACCGTGGATCTCGGATCGTAAAATGTAATCACACCCGAAAAAAAAAGACTTGCATTCTGGGGGGGGGGGGGGGTGGCCGGTTCGAATTTCGGCCGTGGCACTTATATTCACTGTCGGATTTCGTGGTTTTTCTTCAGTTTTATAATCCTTGGCCTTGTAATCCTGGGGTCTCGGGTTCGATTCCCGGCGGTGCCCGAATTTATAACTTGTGTTGGGCAAAGGCCGTGGTCTAGGCAACACGGAGTTTTCCTCCGTGGCATCCCAACAATTACTCCATTCACACACAGAAGAAGGCAATGGCAAACCACTTCTAGATCATCTACCAAGAACGTATATGAACAGGTCCCAGTCCGAGAAAAGGATGGAAGGATCCCGTTCATATGGACCTGTCGTCAGACAGAACACTAAATAATAATAAGATGAGGTGGTCTAGCGGTTAGAACGCTGGCCTTGTAATCCTGGGGGTCTCGGGTTCGATTCCCGGCGGTGCCCGAATTTATAACTTGTGTTGGGCAAGGCCGTGGTCTAGGCAACACGGAGTTTTCCTCCGGGGGCTTCCCCGGTTTCTCCATTCACACACAGAAGAAGGCAATGGCAAACCACTTCTGGATCATCTGCCAAGAACGTATATGAACAGGTCCCAGTCCGAGAAAAGGATGGAAGGATCCTGTTCATATGGACCTGTCGTCAGACAGAACACTAAATAAATAAAATACCATTCGACGTTACATAAACGATACAGTTGAGAACGTATCGTTCAATAAACCAAAGAAGTTAGGAAACATACTCATTGCCGTAGCAGTTCTGTCGCATTCACCAACATTTGACTGTTGACCTTTGCTTATGGCGTCAGTGCAGCGTTATCTCATTGGCTGAGGATTCCCCAGCTAAGCGTAATAACTGTGGGTACCACGGTAACCGTAGTGATCGAATTAACCCGGGATTTCCTACCCAGACATAAACGTCTTTATGTAATGTGCCCATTATTTTCAGATGTTAACCAAATTGGAATGTGCCGACAAATTTGAGTGACACCGACACTTCTAAGTATAATTTTTTTTGAAAATTCATTTACGCGTTCTCGTGTTCTTACAACCAGCAATAGGATACATAGATCGACATGGCGAAGAGAATATTTGTGCAATTTTAGATAGGAACGCGTTTAAAATCTGTCTTAAACGCCAAATTCAAAGCGGATTTTATGTACCGGAAGGTTTTACCCAATGGGAAGCCAGTTCTGTTTCCTGCAAGGTGAAGATAATCAGAATGTGACATTGGGCACTCATTCGATTTCAAATTTTATTTGAAGAATGTGCGTGTTTAATGGCGTGTACGAAGTCCTCAGCATTTTGCTGTCAGCTTTATTACAAACGAAGGAAGGAATTAGTGCTTTGAAATCTGTTGATTAATAGTTCCTCGTTGTGGATTCGCGGACACGTTAAATGAAGTATAAATAAGAGTAGTTAAATAAGTTACGACACATCCAAGGTGAGATTTCGGGTTTTTACGGTGACGAGTGTGAAGATAACTTGTGTTCCTGGATGCTACGTTATGTGGTCTGGTAGAAACTGATCAGGACTCCCAGATGTTGGAGACAGTAAGCATAGCTGAAACGTCGGTCAATATCTACCAGACTACACGACTTAATATTCAAGAAGATACAGAAAATATGTCAGTAGGCTCTTATCAGCTGGTACAGAGCATTATACACTTTTTATTAATTTATTATGAATGTGAGAATAAAACCACTTCAATCCAAGAAGCATTTGATTATTGCAGAGAGAGGGCGTGGAGGAAACTCTCCTATTATTTCTAATTCTATGTGATATGAAGAGATTTTCGTCTTCTCTCCTACGCTGCCCATATCTCTGGGGAAAGGTTGGGCCCCAGAGTTGGTGTAGACGTTGTGGCTAACAGAAAAAATACCTGCCTCGGTCGGGAATCGAACCCAGTCATCGTTTCCTCGTCCGGTATTTTATTCCTTGAACCTCGTATTTTCTCAGTGTCGTTGTGTTCGAATGACAAAATCCATGACTCCGGTTGGCTGAGCGTGTAGTTAAGATATAGAAACAATAAATGCGTGGATAATTTTTGGAGGGCGGGCCTCTGCAAAGGTGGTATTTAATTCGGTTGTGTGTCGAGACGCATTGCGTCGACAAGTGCACTGTACTCTGCCCCGTACTTTGCGCATTGCTGCAACCGTGCATATCACATATCGTTTTCCTCTTGCCCCTGGTGGCGAGACCCACGACTAAATGTTATTACCTGTAGGAAGCAGCCGACCGACATGCTACACTGTGCACACCCTGGGACAACAAGCAATAGTGATTAAAATCAACATCTTTATTACCCAACTGCGCCCTGCAGTGGCGTAGTAGAAACGCCCGTGCGTCGTGTTTTGAAGTTCATGGGTTTGAATCTCGGCCTAGGTCGCCTAACCCAGTGGTATTCAACCTGGGGTACGCGTACCCCCGGGGGTACGCGAAGACATCTTAGGTGGTACGTGAAATTTAAAAAAATATATTATTTTATGATAAACACTGAATAATAAGTACTGTAATTTATTTTAGATGTAGATTATATACTATGTATAACTTGAATTATACACCAACAGCTTTGGGGGTACAAAGTTGAATAGAAATTATATCTGGGGGTACGCGAAGACATCTTAGGGGGTACCTGAAATTTAAAAAAATATATTATTTTATGATAAACACTGAATAATAAGTACTGTAATTTATTTTAGATGTAGATTATATACTATGTATAACTTGAAATATACACCAACAATTTTGGGGGTACAAAGTTGAAGAGAAATTATATCTGGGGGTACGCGAACAAAAAAGGTTGAATACCACTGGCCTAACTTACCAGGTTTTTCGTGTCGTTCCGGAAAAAGGCATTCTTATTCTGGAGGCCTGTGAGTGAACGACAAATTTCATCTATAATTTTCACATCTGATCGGAAACTGCATAATCTCTGTCCGTGTTGTCGTCGTCAGTTCACTTGGCGTCTCAAGTCTGTAGAATTGTTCTTAGAGTTTTTTTTTTAAATAAAGAAATTGCATATTCGCGCTTTATAATTCGAAAAGGGCAAGTCTTATCTTTCGTAAACACACATACAGTGTTATTATCGATAATTATATTTAACGTGTGCTATTTTTTGTTTTCTTATGCCTAAATATTTTGGTCAAGGATTTATATGAAAATATACATTTATGGCCATGTTTAGTTTGGTACCCCCTTTCGTAATTTTGTGGTTCCGTCATGTGCCTTTGACAAATTATGGTGTGCCGATGGTGAAAAAATGTTGCGGAGCACTGCTCCACAATGGTGACGGGAGATGAATAACCCGGGCAATAGTTGATGCATCGGTGATTTTTAAAATTAAAAATATATTTTAGCATCGCCTATAAGGTCCCACTAAACGAATGGTAGAAACTAAAGGTCAATTGAATAAAAATTTACTTGGATATTATCCATCGTCTAGTAATAAAACGTTTAAAAAAAACGTAAAACGACGTTTCGGAGATGGGGCTCTATCTCCGTCTTCAGGTTCCTACTCAGTTGGGCCCACTAGATAGAGCTAATCCCTATCTCCGGACAAATTAAAAAGTGAAAGTCCCAGAATAATGGGCCCAACTGAGTAGGAAGACGGAGATAGAGCCCCATCTCCGAAACGTCGTTTTACGTTTTTTTTTACGTTTTATTACTAGACGATGGATAATATCCAAGTAAATTTTTATTCAATTGACTCTTCACCATCGTCAAGAAGTTTTAGATTTGAGAAACTAAAGGCTTACTTGTCCTTCTCCTCAGTAGTTATTATCCGGGGGTAAAGTTGACCGAAGCGCGTAACTGATCGAATTTCGCCCTCGATACGCGTTTGTGGTGCAATGACAGAGCGTCACTATCGTATTCACTAGGTGTCCGTGCTTCGGCTACCGAACGATAATTTAGTGTGTTAATTTGAATACACCACAAATCCCATCTGGATTACCCCGGAACTGGACACAGGTCTCTGGTGAGAAGCTGCACCGCGTGACATTGAGCCTAATACAATAACGGGTCGATGGCTGACATCGGTACGGTCTTTAACTGATTTGATGAGTAACACGTGTAGAAAGACTAATTCAGTTATGTGTACTGTGCAGTTCTTTGATTTTATGAAGATGGCTGTCGGGGGGTGACGCCCTCGGAAGCGGTTCTCGTGGCTAGGGCTCCCTGGCAACGAACCCTTTTCCTGTTCCCTTGGAATGCTAATGCAACACGATAGTATAAGAGTAATGGCGGAAGCCATACAAAGGCGCTCTCGGATACAGTCTCCGTCTGTAAGATGATTCTTCTCAGCAGGCCTTCGTGCCACCTGAGGGAGCTGACAGTATCAGTCAACCTGGGGAAGGTGAGAAGGCAACTGGAGGAAGGGGCTCACCAATTGTGAGAAACCTACCTGAGGAGTTCTCTATTACAGAATCTCCGTTTGAAAGTTGATCATTCTCAACAGCGAGCCAGCACTTCTGGCATCCCGCCCTGGGGAGCTGACAGTATGAGCCAACCCAGTGAATCTGAGAAGTAAGCGCGGGGGAAGGGGCTCACGAATTGTGAGAACCCACCTGTATTATTCATAGGTGCCACTTCTCTGGGAACCAGTGGCTCTGACATCACGGGGAGCTAGTGGTTCTAACAAACCTATGGATTGGGAGCCATTTCTTTTGGCAAATCTCAGCACGGTCATGGATATAAGAAGGGAGCTTGAAAGTCAGAGATAACCAAGATAGTAACGGGGGCATATGGAAACCGGGGTCCGTGGCACAACTCAAGTTCGCGGTGGCCCTGACCAGGGTACCTATGAGGTCGAAGTCAAAGGGCATTTATCCTAACTAAACAGGGACTGTGAGACCAAGGACCTGCATGAATGCCTAGATTATGGCCACAGACAAAAGAACTCGTTAATATAGTATTTCGATTTTGCTATTTTGACAGGCATTTCCTGAAACCAGGCTATTATCATATATCGCGAAATAGGACTGCTTTATTGTAGGCACACGGCTGCCGACGGATTAGAAGAACGAGGTCTCAAAAGAGTCGCTTTGACGCCCGCCCCATTTTTGTAGATTAAATTACCGACGTTTCAGAGGTGCTTGCTGTCTATGCAGACGGCAATAAGCACATCTGAAACGTCTGGAAACTTATACCAGCCTATACGGCGCAACAGCTCAGAAGACTACCATGTTGATGGTTGCCACCATTAGAATATGAGATTTCTCTTATTTAATTTTAGTTTTACACTTTATATTAATTTTAATAATCGTCATTTACTGAAATCTAGACGCTGAGACACGTCTTTGGTCATACGAGAGATGAAATAAGTGTGCAAGTAGTATATTATGGCTTGTATGTACAGGCTAACTTGTATTGTGAGGGAAATTAACTGAAAGGGGGTTATAATAGACTGGGCAGGTAGCTCAGGTGTGAGAAACAAGAAATACATGTCGAATTTTGATTGGGAAGCCACTTAAAACCGATGAGAAATTTGAGTTTAACATGAAGTTGGGTTTACAGAGATGGGTTCTGATGATGGGAAGATGTAACTGATTCAGAATCGTGTTAATAGCGAACTTTGGTGTTGATTCTCCAGCCGTTTCCAGAGTTGGTTAAAATAAAATATAATGTAAAAAATTCAGGTCTCTTACACCATTACAAGGAAAATAATTTGATTATGCATTTTGATTCGAGGCGCGTGGTAGTTTGCAACAAAAGGGTATTTGCAGTGCATGGGCACCAAGGCCAGTGAGATGTTCAAAATCGCCGAGACTACATTAAAGATCATGCCTTTCCACTTTGCCAATTAATGTTATAGGCATTTTCTGCTCGTTATATCAGACATTCGTTTAAGACGCCATATTGTAGCGGACTGGTTCTGTCTTTAATGAAAAACACGGACAAACACTGAAACACGCGATTCCTGTATTCCTGCAGTCTTAATTATTTGACCGTGTTGTATCAACTGCGTGCAGTCTTTACTATTCGTATTGCAAGGACCGAGAAATCTATGGCGTGTGCAAAGTATCTGTTTAAGATAATAAGTTTTTTGAGCTAGTCCTATTTGAGATATAGCTCGCCCTAACCAGTAGATCCCTTCCCGCTGATGACGTCTGTAATCCAGCTAATAACCGTGTTCTGTCATTGTCAGATACTGCTTCTGTTGGTAATGATGTGAAATATTACTGCTCATTTACATATAATGGTTACTGACATTAAGTTATTGTTTTGATATGTGCCTGTGCTCGCCGGTTACGTTTACGTCTAGCTTTTTATTAGTAAGCCTACCTTGCTCCTTTATTTCTCCATGAAATTTGTTCTTTTATTATTATTATTATTATTATTATTATTTATTATTGACTGCAAATGGGTTTATACCCGGTGACCTTGTGTAATTTAATAATATATGATTAGTGACGACTGGACTTTTTAGATATCGATATAGACGAAAGAGGTTCGATTATCGACAGGGAACTAGTCAGCCTGGTGTAGCTGTTTACGCGAAGCTGAAGTTCATGTCCGAACTCAAAGCATCCCTAAGTCTCGGCCTAAATTGTAGTAGAAGCGAATAAAACGTGGTTTTGCCAACACTCATATCACAGAAGAAGTGTATATTAAAATTTATCTAAATCTGCCAAAGGACTATAAGATGTGCATAAAATTAATTGGAATCCTTGAGTAACGTGGCTATTGGAATGAACTGTACCAGATAAAAAGAATAGAACGCTGGCCTTGTAATCCTGGGGTCTCGGGTTCGATTCCCGGCGGTGTCCGAATTTATAACTTGTGTTGGGCAAGGCCGTGGTCTAGGCAACACGGAGTTTTCCTCCGTGGCATCCCAACAATTACTCCATTCACACACAGAAGAAGGCAATGGCAAACCACTTCTGGATCATCTGCCAAGAACGTATGTGAACAGGTCCCAGTCCGAGAAAAGGATGGAAGGATCCTGTTCATATGGACCTGTCGTCACACAGAACACTAAATAATAATAATAATAATAAGTCTATATAGCCCCGTATGTTGGGCAATGCTGCTTTCGAACGGACACGATTTACTGATAAGTGCATTTCAAAAACTTAAAATTTTCTTTACGTTGTAAGTTCAGTGGAGTGTTAGGTATCGGTCATGCGAAAATTTGATTAGACTCTGGTTTCCTGAGACTTGTCATAGGCGTCTATTAGAGTTTTTGAAACTAAGATGATCCTACTACTGTAGTTCAATTACATGGACCCTTCCTAAAACAGTTGTGGTTTTTGAATGAAGGAAGGCTGCACAAGGGATGTGGTAACGAGGCTTCTGCTGTTTCCTCCCCCCTTCCGACATTAGCCTATGTCAAATAGCGCTCCTCGTTGTATATATATATACTAATGTATCCACTCTATATGCAAATTTTTCTCTTGACTGTGCCGTAGGAAGGGTGGATCACATCAAGAACACAAAAAATACTGGTGGATGTATGAAAGCGGAGAGATGCTTGGTACCACGTGTATGATGCAAATGTAGAGAGCAGTCATTATTGTAGGTCCGTGTGGGGCATTTGTCATCGGCGTAGAAGGGCTGCTACCCCCTGGTAATGACACAAGGAAAGCTGAGAATTCATAAACTGTCGTGTTTGCAGATTTCTCGCTGTAGCCCTCGTCTTCTTTTTCATTAAGCGAGGCCGTACTTGGTACCGAGTCGATTAGTTTAGCGGTAAAGGTTTAGACTTGTACTAGCAAGGTATCCGATTCGAATCTGGGCCAGGCTATTGACAGTCCTGACTTATATTTTTCGTGTTTTTCCTCCGCCTGTAAAGGTGAATGCCACGACCCACTCACCACTATTCATTGTAACATTTTCTCTTCCAACGCTATATAACCTATGCGGTTGAAACAGTGTCGTTAAATAAATTAAGATCAGTAGATTATTGTGTGTTCTTTGCGTGATATTATTAAAATTAACGCGCTATAGAGAGCTTCGCATGTTTCATATCTAAAACTGCTCAACGGATTTCGATGAAATTTGGTAAGACCTACTCGGGATGTGCATGAAAGTGGCCGGAGGCATTTAAGTTTTGTCCTGTCGGTCCAATATAACCGCTTATTTACTTGAAGCAGAAATCGAATTCCTGGGTTTTCTTAAAAATGGCTCTTTGTCGCGAACGATTAACACACAGATGCGTTTACAATTCACAACTCGTATGAGAAACACTTTATATGTAATATACCTGTAACTAGTTTCAGAGAAGTTATCTGTGAATTACTACAATTGTTTTGGTGTTGTTTTAGTAAATATGAATACATTTGTAAATGAAAAAGGCTAATGGGTTGGACTGTGCAAATTTTTAAAGAACACATTTGGTATCATATCTGTGTAGGAGAATTCTACCGGTGTGCTAGTTACCTGTCATTTATGGACGTGGAAATACTTTTACATTGACGATCACAGCGTACGCGTGGTCTAAAGTCTCGAACACAACTACACATGTTGGAATTTTACTCAAGATGAATCTTGCCCACTTGAAATCCCTTTAATATCTCGGATCATGAACTTTTCTGAGGAAGATTTTTTGTACTATTAAATGTGTTGTGCTATGTGCCATTGCATAATCCATCGTTGTCTGTATGTCTTATTACCCTCCCGGATTTAAAGTGTCCCACCTCACGAAATTTAACTAAAATTGAGTGATAATTTCCCAGCAACCCCATGCGTACAAAATGTCTGGTTGATCCCAAACTTCAAACTTCCCTTTAGTAGTCTGTTAGTGCCTTAGAGGACGGATTAGGCCTACGAGACTTGTCTGATGGATTTTGCTTTTAATTGTTTACTCCATTGATATTATTTTAGAACTGAAGGCACCGAAACTCCAAACGAACCCCCGCTTTCTGCCCGCAAAGTCCTCGGTAGCATCGAACGGGGTTTGAACAGGGTCCGCCATGTTCTGACGCCACGGCGCCGAGCTGTAGCCACTGCTAACCGACCTGCAATGCTCGGAACCAAGGTAAGACAAGCCTCCACGTGTATGTAGATAGAAATATGAGTATCGTCTAGCAGTGTTAACACTTCCGTGATATGAACGAGATATTTCGTCAAACACTGGTCATTTGTGCTATTCAGAACTTGTGTTTTTTCCTGATATAAGTGAAAATAAACTCTGTCATCCATTAACATTTCAAGCTTTTAAGCAAATTGAAATTACCGCAGAACTACGCAGACAAAAGATGAAAAATTGTTTCCTAAATTAAATTCAGCTGCGGGAAATTTTAAAAGATTACGTGGACTTATTCAATCGATAGTACAAAATTCGTGTTTCAGGAAAAGGTTCTTAACTCTAAACTGATTCAGTTTAGGATAGACAATCTGGCTTTTGTGGACAAGGTGATGAACATTTGGGTGGAGGAATGATTTTCTTGAACAGGTGAATAGATTATTAACTGCGCTCAAGTTGAGCGATTGTGCACGGCTTAACATTTGACATGTAACTCTTTAGGGGAGACAAAAAATGC
This sequence comes from Zootermopsis nevadensis, assembly GCF_977971745.1. Taxonomy (NCBI): domain Eukaryota; kingdom Metazoa; phylum Arthropoda; class Insecta; order Blattodea; family Termopsidae; genus Zootermopsis; species Zootermopsis nevadensis. The sequence goes on from NW_028259138.1 coordinate 11,907,547, forward strand.
GTACAGAATATTGGCGTTTTCCTCTTTGAAAGCAATAAGGGAGATTCATAGATAATATTAAAATGGATGTTAGAGGATGTGAAGTTGCGAGGATTTTAGGTGGATGTAGCTGGCTGATGTTTTTGTCTGTGATGCAACCGTTTTGCCTTCCACACATTTTAGTAAGTGGATATTTGCCTGATAACTTTTTTGAATGAGATAATTTATTAATTTTAACCTAAATTGTCAGTATCTATGCCATTAGTAGAATGGTATTTTTATACTTTTAAATCATGCTGCAAAATGACAGGACTGATAATTTGATACCAGTCATGCTGGCATTAATTTTATTTATTTTTATTTATAATACTTTCAAGCACATGTTCGTCAGTCTGGAAACAGTGATTTAAGAGAAATTAATTTTCGGGATGTTAGAACTATAGGTATCGATATTTGCCTTATTTAAAATTACCGTTTTCGTAGATTTTAAGACACCTTTTTTTTTACATTTTAAAGTATCTTACATTTTATGGCGTCTAAGAATCGATGTCGAAAAATTATATTCTATAACTAAAGCCCAAGGAAAATCTTCGTGTCCATAACATTAGTCATGAGACAGCAATCACATAAATAGCAACAACACATTCCGAAAGTATTAATACAGTGAAGTTTTGTGTTTGAATATTGACAGTTCCTATTGTAGTATAAATATTTTTAAACCTACTTACTATCGATAGCGCCCCCCCCCCCCCTCCCTGAAAACCTATTACTAAATCAAGGGTGCGTATTGCAGTCGATTTCGTCTTAAGTCGAAGGTAAACGTTTTAATCTTTTTGCACTGCTTGTATTTGTGTTAGTATTTTTGGTTTCCTTTCCAACATTGGATGTACGAACACTTTGTGTTGCGTTGAGGAGCCTATTATACATAAGAGACTCATACCAAGCGTCTACTTGATTATTTAAAATTCAATTGTGAATCAGAACATGACAGAGGCATAATTCGTGAAAGGTGAAATTTTTTTTCTAGTTTTTGGTTTGTGAAATTAGCTCGTGGGTCTCGTGCAAGATTCGTGTTAATCTTCAGCTAAAGACGAGTGTGTGCACATTTTTCTGGTTACAGGGACTGTGCAATGTCTCGACAACTTCCAGTAACAACCCCGAGCAGGTGCTGATAGAACTTCGACGAGCCCTTGTCAGCAAGGGGATTTCGTGCAAGCAGAAGGGGTGAGTTCGTTTCACTGACCCCGTGGCTTGTTAAGTTTGCAAATCTCTCTTATTAGTATTTTAATTACTTTGATTCATATTCATGTTTCGGAATAACGATATTTGATCGTAATTTATTTACGTTTGTTAAACGATTTCTCCGTCCTAAAATGTAAATAATCAGTTAAAATTTCCCCCTGCTTTATGAAACTAGAAGATTTGTATGGTTTGATTTCATCGCTCTGATGACGGAGGCAGTATGACCTCTGAAACGTCGGTGGAAATCTACCAGACTACGCGGCGCAACAACCCAGAAGACAGAAATCTTGTAGATTTGTCCACCATTGGACTGCACCCCAAGCCTCTTGAATCCAGTCCTCAACGTCATACCGTATTTCATTAATATAAGTTTTATATTATCATTTATTTTATTCTCGTGACTACCGTGTACCATCTTTCTCTTGAAAATTTTTTCAGCTATAATTTTGGAAATATTTTCTATTCTACCCGCGGTGTGCCCTGCGCATTTGTTTTCCGTGATTTTATATCCCAAACAATACAGCTCGTTAACCAAATAAAGTCGTGATAATTTATTATTAAATTATCTCAAGACTAATTGCGTCTCTTACCGACTTTCACCTAGGCGGATTACCACCCCGAGGAATGAAGTTCTTTATGAGTGGAAAAAGTCGCGAAGGTGAGAGGAGCTTGGGAAACTGAGGCAGTCATCAGGAACGCGGAGGGTTTTTGCTGCCTCTGGAACCCGCGTAAATTCTTCTGCTACCACAGGCTCTGCTTTATTTTTCGGTTTGGTCACGCTGTCTTGGCAGTTTCGTGACTGTCCTCATGTCCGCCGTCTACTATTCAGCATAAAAACATCTACTTTACACTGTGTTGGTCGGATAACGTTGAATGGAAGGATTATATGATTCGTTAATTGTGAATTATGTGGATGGAAGTGGTCGTGATTTGTTTTAAGGTACATTCCTCGCATGTGCACGGAAAGACTGAAAATAAAATCACTAAGAACGTCCGGTTAACCCATCTTTGGGCCCGGAATCGAAACCGAGACATCGTAATATATGAAAAAATGTGACGAGCATCACGTAAAAGGAACGAGGGATGAATCTCCACACAGAATTTTGATAAATGCTCAGCCTTAAGCTCCAGCCGCTTTGTATCTGAATGAAAAACCTGTTATCCACTGCATAGGAGGCTGGGTGCAGTTATGTCGAGATGAAATGTCAGTGCTCGTACCGGGAATCGAAACCCTAGCTCCGAAGTACTGTTTGGGGTACGGTAATGTTTGTAGTTTCGTCTGTCGAATGGGAGTGTTTGGATATAAAAACAAACAAACAAAGAAATAAATATATGAAGAAGACAGTCATCTTCGTAAATTGTTTTATTCTCAAAGTTGCTAAACTTTTGATCGAAGCCGTGTTTTTTTTTTACAAGTATTTTGTTACGCCGTGAAATGTTTTGCATGCAATTTTTTTTTATAAGAAAGTGAGATCTCTACGAGCAGCTTAACTTCCCCGATGACCGTTTTTTGTGTGACGTTAATAAATACCTACACGATAGCTTTGAATGTACACATCTGCATGTCAAATTTAATTGAAATCCGTCGACTTATTTCCGAGATTAAATAAGTATTTTTCTTTGTAATGCATGAAGACGGTAGCGAATTTGAGACCTTCTGTAAGGAAGGCTTCTGATCCACTAGAATCCCTCGGACGCATTGCAGGACTGGGTGTAATGTTTTTGAAATTGCCGCTAGACAAGTTGTGAATGGAACTTCGTAGTCAGTGGGAGGCTGATGATAGAGAGTCTTTGCACCCACCTACCATCAATGAAAGGAAGAGTTGCTCACAGCGCGGAGTGCTGACCTGACTTATTGCAGACAAATCCGTCTGTCCATGGATCGACGAGTCCATCCGTCCATCCCAGAGCGCCGTCTGTATTCAGTACGTGGTCTTGGCATCGGACGTCCTGGTGTCCCTCGCATTTGTGCTTCGGAGGTCCCGCTGTCGGTCGTGGCTGAAAGGCCGGCAATCCTTGGTGTAATTTTTCGTGTTTTTGTACGGAATCTTCAAGAACATGTTGGGATAGAACCTCGAAGAAAAAAAAAAAGATCGCGTCCTTCCCAATTCTTCCCGTTCTTTGGAGTTGAAAAACGTTGGAAAGGAGAACGAGAGAAAACGAGTCTGGATTGTAATTTATCATACTCTTGTAGGTTACGAACATTTCGGAGGTAGTTAGCACTTCAATTTTTAGCCCTGAAGTTGGAGTCGACAAGTTGACAACAACTGACGACGCCAGAACACCGCAGTCGACAGGAAGTGTTTCGGAAACCGTTTCTGTTACCTGATTGGTTAAGGTCTACTTCTCCATAGTTGGTGTTTTGTTCTGTATCTTGTAAACAGCTCGCTATGATTAAGAATTTGATGACTTCATAATAAATTTTGGGAGGAACTTAATGACTCTTAGTTTCTGATGAATGTTTAAATCTTTATGCATATATGAAACCATAAAGTAATTACTAGCATTCTTAAAAGTGGTCAGACATAACCTCAACATTTTGCATCGTCGCCATGAAATATACTAAACGCTCAAAAACAATATTTGATACCAAATGTGTATGTATAATCAAACAAGGCGAAAACCTAATTTAAAACACCCTGTCTGTGGGCCGAGATTCGATACCCCGATTTTCCGTGACTTCGATGTGAATGCTTCGTAATATAAACTACAGGATATGTAAAAAAACTTTGAAGTAATATTTATATTTATTGTAAGCATGGGAAAATACATTCTGTGATTCTAACGAAATTTTGTAACACGTTCAAGCTGATTATTTCAGTCTGTTTTTGTTTTCCGTGGAGAGAAAAAAAAACGATGGAAAAAAAAACAATATGGTGACCGTCTGAGAGAAGGTGACTTAATTCTGTTCACATCTTTTTATTGAGATACTTTTTATTTCGCATTTGTTTCTTAAATTAGACGTGTCTGGGGTATATTGCACACGTTTCCTCGTATCTGTTGTTCGTGTCAGGAGAAAGTAGACCTCATCGTTTTATGGTAATTTAAAGCATTTGGCCTGCGCAGTGTTACGTAAACTACTAACCCCGCTGTTAGACGAAATATTTCTGGAAAATAAACCATTTTATATTTTAATATTTTTGTCAATTTTCTTATTATTTTATGCGTTCTTTGCACACGTTTGCTCGTCCGCCATGTTTAAATCTCCGGATTTATTGCACAGATTTTTATAGAATTTGTTGTACTTTCGTATTATCAAGAGGAAACCTTAAATCACAATTGTTCAGCTGGTTTGTTATTTAGCTACTAGATGGCTGGTTTACGCAGTTTTGTAGTTATTTAGATAGACAGACAGGTGGATAAACATCATTAGATTTGTGTCTTGGACGTAAATATAAATTTGTGTGTTTCTTAACGTCGAATGAGAATCAGAAAGTCGACGAACCTCGACTGGGGGAATCCGTTATCGTCGTTTCTTTGTAAAGGCTTATTTATTTTTTATTTAGTGTTCTGTCTGACGACAGGTCCATATGAACAGGATCCTTCCATCCTTTTTTCGGACTGGGACCTGTTCATATACGTTCTTGGCAGATGATCCAGAAGTGGTTTGCCATTGCCTTCTTCTGTGTGTGAATGGAGTAATTGTTGGGATGCCACGGAGGAAAACTCCGTGTTGCCTAGACCACGGCCTTGCCCAACACAAGTTATAAATTTGAACCCGAGACCCCAGGATTACAAGGCCTACAGAATTAATTTTTACGGGTCGAGGAAAATATTAAGTGACGAATCGTGGTCGAAATTCTTTCATTTGAGACTAGACCCGAGTACCTCCTGAATTCAAAAAGGAAGTGATCAGACATAAGTACGGAATCAGGATCGATTAATCTGTGCTTGCGACTTGTAGTGAAGCTGACGGTCGCAGATGAGTGTCGTCGGTGGGCCATTTAGATGTGCGCGCGACTGTCCTGTGCTGCCTCAGTCCGATCGAGCACGTCGTCTGTTTCTCACACCTCAAGCAATCTCGGTCCAGCTGCCACTTGCGGGCAGGAACGGCGCAAGTCAGTTTCATTGATGACTGCGGTAAGTCTGAAAGCAATTTTCATTGAATCGGAAACGCGGTCCTGTGCCTCCGCCATTCTCGATGCGACGTTATCGTTTTCATTAACAGCGAACGATATAATGACGAAACACTCGATTAAAATCGATTCTCTCAGTCACCGGGTCGACCGTGTGTTCTCTTAACCGTGCATTGCACTTTGTTTCACTAGTGTCGTATGTAGTTCTGGGCAGTTATATCAACATTAATTAATTATGAAGGACTTTAGGTTTTCACAGCGGTGAGTATGAAGATTTCTGTCTTCTGGGTTGTTGCGCTGTGTAGTCTGGTCGATGTTAACCAACGTTTCATAGGTCGCCCTGATGATGGAGGCAGTATGACCTCCGAAACGTTGGTAAACATCTACCAGACTACACAGCGCAACAACCCAGAAGACAGAAATCTTCATACTCATCGCCCTGATGACGGAGGCAGTATGACCTCCGAAACGTTGTTTAACATCGACCAGACTACACGGCGCAACAACCCAGAAGACAGAAATATTCATTAATTAATTATGTTACCATTGTTTGTCTGATTTGTTGGTAAGGCAGTCGCTTTCTTGTTCGTCTTAAATATTTCTGCCACCCAGTTTAATGTCAGAAGTGTCTCCCCCCCCCGCGTTAGAACACAGCAGTGGGACGAAACTAGTAAGTTGCTTCAGGAGTATCGAACCCACGGACTGTAGATTGTGTACCAAAACCGCATACTAGAAATTAAGTATCCAAAATATTCACAGAAACCAAATTTGAATTAAATAATTTTTTGTTATATTGTCCTTTTTGTTTTCTTTCTTTCTTTTTGGTTTCGTCTTATTTCCTTCCAGGCAATTTTCTTTGCCTCTCACTTTTTCTCTTTATCTCTGTTTCTCCGTTAATTCCGTGTCCCTCAACACTGGAATTGGCCTCATAGTGAGGCGGAAGTAAAGATTCTCGGGCTACAAGCCGTGTCAGGTGAATAAACCATATCTTACCCAGCATCCCTGAGGATGAGAGCAGAGATTGTTCTCGAAACGTTGGTAGAAGACGTGATTTATTCACCCGACTCGGCTTGTAGCCCGAGAATCTTTGATCAACTTCAGTCGCCGCGAAAGATTCATTTTATACATGTTTAATCTTGTTTGACATTGGCATTATTTCGGAGCATCTGAAGAAATGCGTGGCGGCATACCTTCAGGAGACGGCTTGCGTGTCCTTATGGCCTGTGTGAACGCAACGGGATATTGACGTATCTGTGACCACGAAGACAGCCAGCACGTTTCTCACACTGCTGATAAACGTGCCACTTTTCCACTCAGAGGGACGTTTTGCTTTGTCTCGTTTCCAGCAGTGCCCTGTTCTGGATTCCATTGGCTTCCTTGTACTTGGTATGCGTTGTGTAAGCTGCCCGCACCAATCACATTATTACTTTTTTCACTTTGTTTTGTCTACTAACTTTCATCTGAAAAAAGTCCAGCAGGCAATAGAAAATTACATTCTGAAATCGATAAACCAATTTGTATTTCCAGTATTGTTTAAGATTGAATAAATGGATTTTGTAAAATTACTACCACATATAAAACATAAATTAGCCATTATAGTGCCAAGGTTGTCAGACGGATGGTTACAGGAAGTGTAAAAATCAGATATATCCTTCAAATCCAAGTTTGCCCGTCGTGACTACACGAAACTGGCTACTGCTGCGAGAGACTAGAGACTATCCTAGAAAATTAAATTACAAAATTTAAAATTACAGTAATATTGAACCTTTGGAGGCTGGCATTACGAGATAAGAGAGTTAAAATATCTTAAAAAACATTTTGTTCAGGAACGTTTTGAACATATGACGGTTGTATACGGTGGGAGGTTTGTGACATTACATAACGAGAAACTTCGAGGAATACATATTATATCGTATTATCAGGTTATTTAAGTGAAAACGTTATGGGCATTATCGTAAATCTTCAAGGATTCTTCGACTCGACGCTAGATGGAGATGAGTGACCATCGTCTTCGTACTCGAGTTCTTGTTTGGTAGCCCCGAGTTTGTGCCGAAGAGAGGAATTAGTCGCTGGCCTTGCTGCACAGAGCCATTTACATTAGGCTATTAACTAGGACATCCCCGCTGACACGGCCAATAGACTAAGAACCTTTATTTAGTTACACTCGAAATTTGAACCTGATGTGTGAAATTTTGAAAACGTCTTTCTGCGGTATGGCGGATTCAATGTAAGCGCCCTTTGGTTGTGTGTCGAATCGTCACCCAATTTCACATTTGTTGGAAGTATAGGAAGTGAAGATTGTGATTCTTGACAATTTTGCTCTCCTGGGTTGTGACTCCCTATGGATTCTTAAGTAGATACCAACGTTATAGCCCTGAAGATGTAGGCGGCATGTTTCTCCGAAACGCTTGGTTCTACCTTCGAGCAATGTCTTCATTTTCACGTCTGTGAAACCCTTCACGTTTTCCTTACTTTCGGAAATTGTACTTTGAAGTGGGCCACAATTTTCTTTCGAATTATGGAAGTATTCTGATTATTATAGCAGCGAATAATTAATTTTCTTCTTCAGGATGGAAATGACGGAAATTTAGTTCGGATGATTAAGGTCTGGAAAGAAGAACACTCCACATTCGCATTCTGATTGGCGGAACGTTGTGAATATAATTGTTGACGCGTAGTGTTCAGGAATGGTCATCCGTCCACGCCAGACCGTAACTAATGTTTGCTGTCATTGGCGTGTGGTATCCTCAGATCCAGTCGCCGAATACGCTATGGCTGTTCAGTTCGTGGTGATCGGTTGTGTTCCTGGCTGACTATAGATCGTGAATGGTTCCTCTCATGTCACCTGTCCACTTTGTCGTCCTTCATATGATTCTAATAATACTTGTGAAGAGTACAATTTATGAATCTTCTCGTGTAGTTTTCCGAGTCCTTCGGGTCCAAGATTTTTCTTAGCTGTACTTTGTTCTGAAACGTCCTCAGTTTGTCCGTATCTTTCCTCTGGACGACTGTCGTTCGATGTAAATTTATACGAAGAATTTCTTTTACCGCGTTTAATGACCTTAAGGCCTGTAAAACCTATTAGGTTGATGGCATTGTCTCCTTCACCTGAAGTTATGTCGGCCTGAGCGTGAAACCGACTTCTCCTTCTACTGCCGAGGTCAAAGATGCGTGAAGTTTTGAATTTGAAGTCCAGTGACACCTTTTTGGAGCGGGCTAAATTTTTTTGCAGAGAAACAGTGTTACCTCTTCACTTGGTGGCAATACGCCCATTAGTAATCATCGGCCTATGTACAGAATATACCTATATTCATGTATTTCCCTCTATATGCGTCCGTCCGTCTGTCTGAAATGTTATCACTCCGCCCTAGTTAAGACTGCTTAAACTAAGTCATTCATTCGTGGTAACAAGTGGACTGGGCTGGATCTTTTAAATACGAATGAAGAATTCGTCGAAATTCCAGAACAAATTGGGGGGTGGGGGGAGACTCCTGCAGTGTTGGTATTTTGTGGCACTGGATCGGATCGTGGCGTTCCCGCACTTTTTAGGATTTGTGTTATAAAGTGTCGTTCCTGGAGCACGTACTTCCATCTGCATTGTAATAATTGAAGAGCATGACTTATTTACCGTCCCTCATCACTTAGGGTTGCTCCCAGTGAGAGGCTCCTCGCCACTGAAGAATCCTCTCCTGCCGCAATCCTCTTGTTTCAATACGTCCTTCAGTCTATTTGGCGAGGAAATCAGGAGCTGGAAATTAATAATAATTAGGTACTTTAATTACTCACTTCTTGTATCTTGCATTACATAATTTATAGGGTGTATATTCCTTTCATTTCGAAAAGAGCACTTTAGCATAGACCTTCAGGAAAGAGAGACTTAGGAAAAATGGCGAGATATATTGCGAAGAAGGAACAGGAAAATTGCCTAATCCGTGGAGTGAAGATGATTCTTCTGTATTCACTTTCAGCTTTTAGATCCAAACCAAGATTAATTTACCCAGTGGAGGCCTAACTGCAAACGTTTTCACTTAAGAAATAGTTTACACAAAAATCGGATATGTAGGTTATTTAATTGTCTATTTAATAAAATTTCCACTTACGTAGCAAAAATCATTGATTACTTATCGATGGCAGTCACAAATCTGAACTTGGCTTTGTATTTTATAGTGCTACCGATTTCTCCGAAAATTCGTCTCTTAATTTATGCCTGTTGAGAGGAGACCTAAACCTTTCAGCGGGTATTATCCTCCTTCAGCCGCCATTAGGCTAATATTACGAATACAAAATCCATAAAGCCTACCATGAAAAAGTTGATATACTTGCAGTGTATATCGATATTAATTATTTTGATGATTTATTTTTCTTATTCAGTGAATCATTAACTCTGCAAACAGTCGCTCAGCCACTCAAATCCCCAACATTTTATGGAACTCAAAGGTTCATCGCCTGAGCCAGATTCCCCTTTTCCAAAGCGGCCGGAGCGCGTAGCTGTACGCAGTACCGACCTCCGCTCCCACAGATCTTCAAGATGTGTCTAGGCGCAAGATTAACTTCACCTTCATCATTGACTGGTCGCTCCTGCAGTACAAAGTGTGTGCAGCCTCCAGTAGAGGCCCTAATACAAGTCTATTAGTTGACTGCAGCATCTCCCAGCATGAGTTTAATTATAAACCATTATAGTGCGGCAAGGCTAACGCGTTGTGTCTCGACTTACATGTCGCCTTCATCCGCCTTGTTAACTAATGGCAGGGAGGTTCACTGTTTCTGGAATGGATGAGGGCTGCAGCATGTTGATTGACTGCTTTGTGTGCGCTAATTGTGGGAACCATGCAAATCACACAAAGTCGCGGTCGCTGGAAGTCTGTGGAGATTGTCCGTTAGTTAGTTAGTTAGTTAATTAAGACTATGGAGTGTATCTAGCAGTGTGGTGTACCTGTTACGCTCTAGACTTGTAATCGATTTGAATATCAGCTGGAATATCGATTATCGTAGCAGTGGTATTCTCGCCTACACGATATTTACGGGAGAATGGTATATGTTTATTAATATCTTCCCACCTCATTCGACACTGTGTAACTTCTGCAGTTGAGAGAATGTAGTTAAATATTAAATAGCCTAAGAACGAATTATGGAATAGCTGTGAACACGGATTAAATATCAGGTGCAAACTTAGTTCGTTGTAAGCCGGCAATACTCTCGAAGGGGTTGCTTACGTAAGTGGCCGCCAGTCGGCGACCTGGTGTCACATTGCATCGCCGTATTTTATTCATATTTCATCTGAATGCTTTTCGGATGCAACAAACAGACGTCGCTTGAACCACTCTTTCTCGATATGGATTTGTATGGAACTTCGTTAAGGCATAATCCCGAAGTCACATTTTAAATTTCATTGCCTCAAAGATTACTAGAAGTTTTACTCAGTACATTCATACGAATTGAAATAGACAGCGACCGCCACCTTCCGAATCCTCATCTATTCACCTAAGACTTAATCATGGTCTGTTAATAGAACGGAAATGAAGCAACCATGAAATTGCACTTCGGAGCTGAGGTTAGCCATTTTTTGCGTTTCGTAGGATCATTTAACAAGGAAACAGAGTTTCGCTTCTTCACGTTGAAACCATTTATTTAGATGAACCCGCGATCATCTGCTACAGGAGTACCTGCCCCGCCTCTAACACACTGTACCAAATCAGGCATGTTTACTTTTTTGGGTACGGCACTGCAAGATCATCATATCCGTTTGTATAACAAAAAATTGCCTTGGTTTGAGGTCGCCGTTGTAGTCCCCACATCCTGTAGTGGTCTCTTCTGTAATTTGGCCTCTGTTCTATATCGGAAGGATGTTTATGTGGTTTGTAGCGGGCTTTATTCTCACGTGACGAGGCTAATCGAAGAATTACCGAGCCAAGTTATTATGTGCAACGTACTGTCCACAGATCACGAGAAAAGCTCTGCTGGGGGAAGTCGTTTCTGGTGCGGAGCGGGGGGAATGTTACTTATCAGCTGGACTAGAGGGCTGCTATTGGTGGGAAGTGCGATACGTCAGAGTTTTACGCTACTACACACAGACTGAAAACATCAAGCAGTTACGAGTATCGTGTAGTGAGTGCACCTCTAATGTGTTCTGTGGGTGTTGCGATAATATTCTAGATTAAATCGCTGTGCCTCTGTGAGGTAATCTTAAAGCTGTACCCATTAGAACACATGAAAGCCTGTCGTCTGTTGTTCGTTCAGTGGTTGTGGAACGAATGCTTTTAGGATGGGTGGTCACTCACCGCGAAATGTCGCGCATGCGCGTATATCGAATTCCTATCAGGGATTTTCTCCTGATCTGTGGACTGTACAATCTCATGCGTTTGTTGGTTTTCTTGCTGACTGTGGAACTGGTAGCAATCAAAACTAGTGGTTCGTGCGTTTACCTGCTGCAGTTCTGGTCTCTAAGCTGGGATAATTCAGTGTCTGAAATACGAATCCTGATTTAGATTTGATATCTCCACGTTGCACTTCTGAAGCTCTGATCCCTCAACTAAGGAACAGTGCCGCCTGTCTGAATGACGCCCGATTCGAAGTGTAGCGCCCCATAGGAGGGGGGGGGGGGGTCCAGTGTTCGATTCCGGTGGACGCCCATTCTAAACTAGCGCGGAGTTGGTGAGGTCGAACACTGGAATCATGGATTCGAGTCCCGCGTGGGCCACTACATCTCTTTCAATAAGATTTTAACTTCTTGTGCGCATTTTGTTATCAATTTATTCGTGCTTTGTGCCGTGTCGGCCTGCATCATATTCTTTAGCAGTTTTTAGTCGTAATATTACTGGATTAAGAAAATGAAATATAAATATATTCATTGTGTAATTTTCTCAATTTTATTTTCTCGCTGTCTCACGTTTCGTAGCTCTCTTACTTCCAGAGCGAGACACCGGATTTAATAATCACATTAAACATCGGGAAAATTTATCCAATGACGGGGTAAGGTTGTACAAGTTTTAAAAAGTTCACGAAACGAAAAACGATTTTCGAAGCGTTTTTAGAAATCAGGTTTATTGATTTTTCAAAAAATTTTCCATACATTTTATCATATAATTTACATATGTATTTAGGCTGGAGTGATAAACTTGTTAAATTACGTATAGGTATCATGAAGTACAGGCCTGGAATTGTTTGTACGTTTTGAACTTGGCATGTAAATCCTTTACACTGACACCTGCGAATTATGATACCTGTCTGTGTCCAGATGCATTTAATTCGTTTCAAACCAGCGGTGAGAAAGTTTTTTTTTTTTTTTTAATTTTGAACGAGAGCAACTTTAATAATTTCGAAACCGATTTCGGCTGCATATCAAATGAGAACAACGTTTGTATTGTATGTCGTGTTTTCAGCCAGATCGAATCTGATTCGCCACATCCCACTTGCCGCCTACTACCTTTCCTAAAAAGAAGACTTCCAAATCCTCAGCCATTGTATGTTTACCCTGAAGATGGCAACTGCAGTGTTTGACGAAACTTTTATCATTCGACGTTGCTCATCCCTGAAAGCTGATGAAAACGATGTTGTTAAGCTTCGCCTCGAAGAATATTCTGATTTGCTGTACAGTGAGTCATACGACTGAAGCTAATTGGAAGAAAGTTTAACAGAGCTTCGTCGATGTATTGCAGAGAGGTGCTGAAAACATCAGAAGAGTTATCGACTTCAGGCCGAAAGAGCTTGTCTGTACCTGAGCGATTTATATGAATCACCGGAGCTTCGAAACGCGACTTTAATGTAAGAATGATATATGGAGAATTCGGAGCGCAGGTGGAAGGTCACAACATATTAGTTACGTATTGAGATTTACAAATACAAATTTAGAAAGTGGGTCACGAAATCGGAGCCAAGCTTCATAGCAACGTTGTTACATCCATAACACAAAGAATTTTACTTCTAAGAATAATCTTAATGACTTTTCGTTGTATTAAGACCAATGATTTCTCTGATTGTATAAACACTGCATTCATCATTCTTATATTTTAGATTTACATTGCGTGGGAAAGTGGAACAAGTGGCAGATGGATCCGTTAGTCAGAAGGGCACAGATAAAATTTACAACTGCAAGTTGACCTTCGAACTGGAGGTTTGCTTGATTCCAGTTGGTTCTGGGTGTTCGTCTCTTCATCAGCCCATGGTAGGCATCTTGCGCAAGAGACTCAATGGTGACACATGGTGCTACAAGAAAGTCTGCGAGGAAATCCTTGCCCTGGCTGCCATGGATCTCTGACGCTCGTTCTCGAAGCTTAATTTAATTAAACCCTTCGAATGTATAACTTAAAATGTTTGGTGTTTTTGTAGGGAAGAAATGTATTTTTACTACCATTCAGCTTGTCTTCTTAATTTTATTATCATCACTCATCTTGAAATTATGCCTTTAAAATGCCCTCTTTTGGCATTTTTTTAAGTAACAAGATCTTGCTTTGGAAAGGGGGACGGAAAGACGTTTTTAGATTTTACATTTATCGTAAATTTATGGGTGAAGGTTTGAATTCATCGGCTTTTCTTAACACAGTCCTGCATGCTAGTATAACGGTCTCCTAAAATTTTAAGATTAGTCACATTTAAATTAAAATTTGTAACCTTGGAAAATTTCTTTGCTGGCTAATGTTCAATAGTAATCGATTTTTAAATATAACAGTAAAAGTAACATTACTTAAATTGAAGCTTGTAATATTTCAGGAGTAAGAAAAATAATAAAAAAATAATACAACTTTACTTAATAATCGTGTTTAATGCGAGTATTTGAAGTTACTTAAGAAAGAAATTTGGTATATTCAGATAATTTGGATTTGGCCATTTATGAAAATTTGTACTTCCATTAAATCAGCGGAATATGTCTTCAGGTACTTCCATAAGGGCTTTGACTGTTCAAGTGTCATTAAATGAAAACCAGCAAAATTAAAAAATAACTCATGATGAGGTTGTAAATTACGTAGAAGGAAGATTTGTAGGTGCACCTGAAAGGGATGAGGTAGCAAAGGTGAGTAGGGTCTAGGATACTGAGACGTGGAAGAAATTGAGAAGTAATGAGAGACAGGGGATGATTTGAAGGTACAAAAGGGGTGGAGGATGAATTTACTTAATTCTACTGTTCTCCTTCCTAGGAAGTTAATAATCCAGAGGTGGAATGATTACCATAAGAAACTTCTGGGAGACACCTAACTTGTCTCGCTGTTACGTGGATGGAATACGATTGGTTTATGATGTTTGTAGTTTCACAAAGATGTGAAGATTATCCACTTTTTAAAATTACGTAATTCGTCTTCATTCTTGCATTAAAATCATAATTAAGTTGCAAGGTTGTTGTCACAAAAATTATTTTTTCTTTCGTTGTGTTTCGTAATTTATTTTGTATAAAGGCTGTGACCGAAATGAGACCACATTCTTAAATTAGTGGAGATGATAAAGGGGTTTAAATATTTTCTAAATTGTCTGTGTTCAAATCCACGTTCTTTCAAATTCCATTCGTTGTTACAGAATTTTAACAGCATTTTGCGTGTGTTATGACTGAGTTCCGTGTTCGTTGCTGAAAACTTCCAGCGAATAAAATAGCGTTTTCTTATCCAACTTATATTTTAATGTAATTGATGATTTACAATGTGCAAGTATCACAGATTTATGTTGATGGCACACAGTGTTATATGTAATTTGCCTGTGCCTGATTTATATATTCATCTCCTTAAAATTTAAAACATTTTCCACTTTTGACATTTACGATGCTGTAGGGATTTTTTTTTATAGAACTTAATTCATCATGAGAGAATGAGAGTAATTTTACAGCAATGATCCAACTGTTTGAACGTGGTCTAATGGGGGCACAGTCCAAAATACAAATCCCTTTGCTTTTTAAGCTAAAGATAAATATTTGCTCCTCTCTAATGTGATATAGAGCAGAATTAAAAATTCTGATATCTGTTGGATACTTTTTCGCTAAAGATATAACATTTTTGTAATAGGTAGTTTGAGTTTGTGATTGTCTTAATTTCTGCTTAACGATTTAGACTATGGTTTTGTATTGTGTGCTGTTTAGTTTTTGAAAGATAAATTCTGTACACGTTGTAATATTGTTTGTTTTTATATAATTCTGAAGCAAATCAAACAAAAATCCTTCGTATCCATATTTCTACATTTGGAATAAGTGCAATGTTTCTGAGGACTTCTCCCCCCTGTTATTATATGTGTAACCTTCAGAATGAATACGTTAATGCTCCCTGTCCAAAAGGGAAAAAAATGTTTTTTTTTGTAGTGACTGAAGAATTCTGCAGCTATTATTTTCTTTTCCTGTCTCTCTGACGGACAACATAATTTTGTAAGTGCTGTTTAATCTGTTATTTCTTACGAATAATGTGACAGTCGTAACTGGTTCATGACCTTATCAGGTGGCAGGCTTTGGTATTAGCAGAGTTCAACTAGAGAATTTTTTATGAATAATTTATAGTATCCCATCTATATGTCATATATTCCTCTGGCTTTATAGTCATATTTATTTGCAAATCCTAACATTTTTATTCATATTTTTCTGTTAACCCAGCAATAGAACTGCATTATTTGAAATGTAAATATAGAGCACTCTTTTTCAGATATAAAATATTGTTTAACTAGGTGAAAGTGTTTCTGTTTTATTTTTGTTTTTTTTAGCCCTCCTGACTTTCTGGCTGTCACACAAATATCCGTGCTTTCCTTCATCGTTTTTATAATTTGCCTTACCTTTCCAAGGTCCTGTGAGATTTCGCATGTCCTTTCAACTATGACGTCATCATCGCATACTTTCCAGAAGAGATTGAACAATAACGCAACCCAGACCTCACCCCTTCTTTATCTTTACTCTGAATTGGTCCATTTCGATCCCTGCTCATATACACACCTCCATGTGTGTCCTATATGCAAATTAATATTGAATATTCGCCGGATAGGATGCTGTATGATCCACAGGCATTCAGAACGTGATGAAGATAAATTCCTTTAGACCACTATTGGCCTCATCGCCCGAAGAGATCGACTCCATATTGTGCAGCGATTGTGACTGCTGAAGTCGTTTTGTTTTCTGAATGTGGCAAGGTCGTCCATAAGTATTTATGATGTTATTCACACCGGTAGTACAGAACCTCAGGCAGGTCCGGTTTAGTGGGAACCGGAGGGGACTCTTTTTTTTTTGTGTTCTGTTATGATCCTCTTCGTGTGTCGAGCCGTGTTGCACCCGGGGGGCACGTGTGCCTTCGTGATCCAGTGTGCCTCATAATTAGTTAGGGTAAGGGTAGGGTCCTCTCATGTGCATATGCATTACGACTAGTTTCGTCAATTTTAAGGTTATGTTCATATCTATCAACGGAGGGAAACGGATCGAAAGAAATTTACCTGATAATACACAGAATAATCGATATTGTACGTTTATTAAACTAATCGAATTGTATTGAATTGAAACCAGGAATACGTAGACTTAGAGGCTCCATGTCTGGTTCTGCAGTTGGCTGGTGTCGGTGTAAGGTCGAAAAGTCCTTCTGTTTACATAAGAGCCGCTTTGGAGAACATTTCAGTCGGTGTTGTGGCTTATTAGACTAATATGGATTAAACTTAAATTCCCCAGGCCCTCAATACAGTATAGTCAAACTTCGATAAACTTCAACCCTCTATTTGCTCCCACGAAAGCCTCAGAACAGAGAATCCCTATACGTAATTTAAAAGCGAACACCCGGTAGCCAACGTACGTGGCGATTCAAATGCACCGTTAAGCATTAAAATTAAATCCGATGAAGGTTAATGCCATTTTATGCAAACAATTTGCTCTGTACACTGCGTTCAAGAGAGTATCGTGTTCAGTTACGAAATGACATCCTCCATCATAAACATTATTATTTATGAAGAATGTAGAATTTTTCACATTTCACAAACAAATGTCTTATTATGAAACTATAATGAAGTCTAACGTAGGTGATCTCCGCTTTTACGACATATCGCCGTAAAATATTTATTATCTGGTTAGACGATAGAAACACAAGATAAAACTTGGGAAGAACAGTGTAAGAGTTGTAATATCGACGATAATTAAAACTTAACTCTCTCACGGCAACGTTTAATGCGGATAACCAGAAACAAATTTCATCTCGGGGAGTTCAGTAGTTTTGAAGGTATAACTTAATAAAGCGTACAGATGCAATTTCCCACTTACGTTCACTTATGCTCTTCGTGCAAAGAAACCGCTGAAACAAGGTTCTCGGTCTCGGCTCATGCAGTATAATATACCACCTTAAAATAGACCACGACCTTTTTTCGATCACGATTTACGATTTATTATCCTGTTATATTTAATTTGGAATTGCGTAACCCCCTCGTTTAATCTGCAGCCTAGCAGATTACGAAGAACCTCTGACCTCCTAGGCAAATATTAAGAGGTATTAATATAAATTATATTAACTATCTATCACTTCTGAGGCTGTACCCTTCTGATAAGTTTTCTACTATCCCACCGTAACGTGTGTAGTTGATACAATGTATTAAATAATGCAGCAAAATTACTTTTTAGATGTTTACAGTTTGATTAATTAGAATTAGTTTCTCGTAATTAATTTGTTGACTTTGTGTTAGTCTTGAATAAAGTGAGAGTTTACAGGAACAATCAAGAAAGTGAAATAGAATCCGATGTTAATCACGCACAAAGCGAGGAGTGGTCGAACATATTAGTATCGACCAATCGATACGATACGCGCGAGGCATACGTGTTCGACCTTCATGTGGAACACTTGTTGCTTTGCGTTCCAAGGTCGTATTTCGTCTCGAAACGGGTTTGTGAAGTTTTTCTTTAATACTCAGGCCTTCTTTAGCTTTGTTTTGTTATTCTCTCAGGAGGAATTACAAGTGCAACTATAACAACGTCGCTACTTTGAAGTGTTTCTTCTGCGACGTGGGAATTAATATCTGCCGGTAACTACAAAACATAACCTAACAAGTTAATATGAAAATAAAAGACGTGAATTTTGTTATACATAAATGACAAACATATTATTTATTTGTCAAATGAAAACACAGACAGGTCTTTATACTTTGATTAACTCGTGTATGTGAACCGCACAGGTCATTCTGTATGACCTCTCTATAACCTGGAAGACCGGTGTTCTGTTCCGGCCGGGGACAGTGACTTGTTTTTCTAACCTACCACGTTCAGAGCAACGTTGAGGCTCATTCAGTCTTAAGTCAGGGTCGAGTCGAAGTCTTTTAGCTACTAGAGTGATGGTACTACATCTAATTAAGTGGTAAGAATATTTATTATAGACCTGGTATTTGTTTCGTCTCGAACTTTTATTAATAATTTTAGTAAATTTAAGATATACTTTTTTATACTCTGTTTTTAACGGGCACAACACAAGTGCAAGTCCTTCTCTAAAAGCTTATAGTAGCTCATCCTTTGAAAAAAAAAAAACACTCCATTTGTTGTGGACCTAAAATGTTCATTGCTGTTCACAACATCCCGTTACCGGAGCCAGTTCAATCCATTCACGTACATCGTTATTGTTTAACGTACAGCCAGGGCGGAGTTTTGAAGTGTTTCAATTGTTCCGCTCACCACATTGTTGACCACTAACTCTGAGCATTGTTGTACCACGGTTTTAACAAACAGACTTGTGTGCTGTGCAATGGAGTGCGTTGTCTCCCTTTTGACGATAGACGATGCAAATTTGACAGCTACTTCTGTGTGGCGTGTTGTCATCTTGTCTTCATTCTACCTCTGTGACACAACCACCAATCAGAACGCTAAATGTCACGATACAACAGAGAAAAATGTATTCCGGTTTTCGTATGTCGACTGATTTCTTATATCGCAGTTTCAGATCTGAATTATCGATGCAGTTTTTGTTGCATTTAACCACCACCCCACCCCTCCCCGTTTTGGGGGGGGGGGGAATTTCAGTACGTGACGTTTCATGGTAAATAGATAGCCTTGATTTCACTACTTTATGTTCGTCTTTCCCATCCTCGTTTTTCTCAGGATTCAGCTCCATCTGGGAATCGAGGAAATCACCTTCGATATTTCAAGCTGACTGTTAGAATGAGAGACGATTTGTTTTGTCAAGAGAGGTTACTGTATGCATGCCACAATTGTGTTGTGTTCTTTCTTTTTTCTCTTGTACATTTCTAAATTATTTTACCCAACTTCTTTCCTTGTTTAACAAGTCTGCAGTAACACATTCCTCGCCGAAACATTTTTAACATTGATGTCTCAAAATTCCTTACGATTTTCACATGATTAGTCAAGATATTCCTAGTTCTCAGTACGCTTTTTTAAAAATAGAAATTGCGGGATCTGTATTCTTATCCGTGGTATGCTGGGGGCAAGTTATTTGCAGTCTTTTAAGTGGTCCATAATACTGTGCATGCCACATTAGTAACAAATTCCTTTCTTCTTGTTCAAACCTTCCCATGCCCTAGGGCAATAAATTTACCGAAAATGTACGTAAAATAGTTTTAATGTACACGCAGAAACTCTACATACTAATGGAGTTACCTACATTTAAGTTCAATATACGAGACTTATTCTCTTGTTTGTCGTTTCGAAAGTTCTTCCCGTGTCTACTCTCGTTCTGATTCATGGTATTTATTTACTTGTTATTACAGTGAATGGAAATAGCTTCTTAAAATATATAACCTCAAAGTTTCGAAGCAATGTTGGTAGTGCTCTGTACTCTCAGAAGATTCGTCTGCCGCGATTTCAAATTCCACATGCCCCGTTCCGATGACCTCAGCAATTAGATATTTTCCCCGAATTTGCCATGATATAATTTTTTTTTATATAAACAAATTTCTTCACACGAGTGCATGTATTTTATTTTTGTAGTCGTATAAGTTAATGGTACTATTATTATTCTTCTGTCGTGGCATTAGAAATTCGTGTCGTAACCATGTTACTTTTCAAAAAATAAAAAAGGGCTGGAAACAGTTGTAGCTCTGTAATATTCAAACTTACAAAATGTAATGTGGCCAAATTTCATGTTTGTTTATCCATTACAAAAATTTTCATGAAGTCCATAGGTTATTTTCGAGTTGCACTAAATGATCTTTTAATGCTATAAATTTTAGTAAATCTACTTGTGACGCAAAATTTTAGTATCTCACATTGAATTGTCTCCACCTTGCAACTTCGAATGACACAGTCCAGCTGACAACGTTTGGCCTACAAAAACTTTGACAAATTTGCTATCCCGTCAAGTGTCGTCTATTTCAGTCCCAAGTCCTGTGAGTTTTATGAAGATGTTGACAATACGACAGTAACAGTTAGTGTACAAAGAAAGCTGTCTTAAGGATTGTAGCGCTGTGTAGCCTGGTAGAAGTTCGCGGACGTTTCAAAGGTCCTTACTGTCTCCATCATCAGGACGATGAGTCCTCTGAAACGTTGGTAAACGTCTACAGTCTACACTAGGCTACAACCCAGAAGACTGCCATCTTTGAACTCACCGCCAGGTCGGTGTGTTTAAAGACACGACGTAAATCTTAGCAAATTCACTGTGAGAACGGTAATTGGGGATTGGATTAAACCAGTCCTGGAATTGTCTAAGTGAAAACATAGTTAGTGCTAATCAGATACAGTTTCTTATCTTTATGTGTGGTTTTGGTGCCAACGCAAATTTTATAGGAGCTGATTATGTAAAATGAACACTTGTTTGTGTATGGACAAAGGCACGACTGACGCAGGATAGAGGTTATGTGCTCATTTACGTAATGGTGATATTGGATCTTCTGTCGATACTCCAGGGAGGCCAAGACACTCGGATATCAAACTACAGGGCACATAAAAATTTGGGAGTATATTGGGGACCATTAAAACAGGAACAATGAAATAAATACGTTATAGTTAGATAATCGATGCAGTTGATACAGGTCGCTATGTGGGGTTGGAGGAATATCCGTGTGTGGGCAGGACACGTCATAGAATGAAGCTGGCCTCAGATAAAATTTTTGTGCGAGAACAGTGTGTCGCGGACCACGGATAAAGAACCATCGAGTCTGCATGAAATTAGAGGCGAGCCAATTTGCGGCAGGCCACGTCATAAATCTGACGCTGGCCTCATGCGCGGTGAGACAATCCACCGCTGGCAGCTCCTTCGAGTCGGTAGCCAAAGATTCCCGACCATGAAGCAGGCAATTAGTCACACACACGGCCTTTCTTCTGATTAATCACCATATGGGAACAAAAAGTAAAGAAAATAGTACAAAATATAAGTTCCTCTTTTTTCCTTTCGTGTTGTTAGACTTTCTGGTCGAACACTAACGTAAGCGGAGGTCATCGAGTCACTAGGCGATGAGAATCTGTCGAGGTGTAAAGGTGAAGTTGGTTATGTTCGGTGTTTTCTTCATTAAACCACGTGACACCGCCGGTAGCCCGAGATGAATACATTATAATCTTGTTAAGTCCTACTATTCCAAAGCCGACTTAGCCATGACGGGCTATCGAGTCATTGCAGTATAATAATTCTGTATTACGAGCCGCGGTGGTCTAGCGGTTAGAACGCTGGCCTTGTAATCCTGGGGTCTCGGGTTCGAATTTATAACTTGTGTTGGGCAAGGCCGTGGTCTAGGCAACACGGAGTTTTCCTCCGTGGCATCCCAACAATTACTCCATTCACACACAGAAGAAGGCAATGGCAAACCACTTCTGGATCATCTGCCAAGAACGTATATGAACAGGTCCCAGTCCGAGAAAAGGATGGAAGGATCCTGTTCATATGGACCTGTCGTCAGACAGAACACTAAATAATAATAAAAAAAATTTCTGTATTAAAAATAACTTGTCAGGTATTGTTCTCACTGACTGAACATTAGTATATACCAAGAAATATAAATTAAATAATTTGAACGCCTGATTAATTTTTAAAATGCGTTAAGACGCACGTGAAATCAAATTTGAATTAGGGCGACTTCAGTATCATCTACAGATTTATACGCGTAATAAATTGAAGGAGTAAATGTGTTTATTTGGAACCTAAAATTTGCGTTTTCGCCAGAATACGCTTTTTTTAAAAATATTACTAACGTAAACTTAAACGGAGTTGTAAAACTAATTACAGACCGTTTTATTAATAATTATTTATCATCGCAGCATAAGATTCCTATGTTGTTGGAAATGCAGTGTGTCCCAAAAAGGCATTTTAATGAAATAAACCATTACATACGTCAGCGTTGGCACTTGGTAAATTAGCGAATCTAATACAGGAGTTCAAAATGACCTCCGTTAGCTTCGTGGCACAGTTAACAGCGCAGAGTAACTAACTCACAAGCGGCCACCAAAGTTGATGTTGTGTATACATATTTTTGGGACATCCTATATAAAAATTGTAGTGTTTTACAGCTCGGAACCGTTACGTTATTTTTATTAGATGTTTAATTTTAACGGTAAATAAACATTGTTGTTGTTCCACAGCGTGGATTTAAAAAAAAACATGTGAAATGCGATATACGATTATATTACGTCGCTGATTACAAGTAATGTTAATAAGCCCTCATTATGTTTGTCAATAAGTAGGATTACACTTCTCTGGTCTCATAACCACAGGTTTATGTGAGCTTGGGTTTCTACATAAGTGGCATAAGAGTATTAGAATTAATTAGTACAGAATCTTTCCCTTCATTAATGTTAATTCTTTCAATTTAATAATTGAGATTTCGCAACGTGACCTTGGAGGAGTCTGACTACTTTTGTATGCGATAACTGATGAACCACTGAAGAAGGAAATTGGTGATACGATGTTTGGTAATTGTTTTATTTTGCGTAAGTCTACACTTGGATCCTTTATGCACACGTTTGGCTGCATCATGTTGTTACTAGTGTCGGAGGATGGACGACTTCAACAACGGGACTAGTTCAGTGCGGAACCGCTTGGTTGACGGTCCGTGGGTTAATCGCCTTCCCCTTGCGAGAATGCCTCTTTGTTTTTACATTTGTGGACTTGCTTTGTATGAGGTCGATGGCTAGAATGAGATTGTTGCAGGAACTTCGCAATGCCCATTGTTGACCTCTGAAAAGTGGATATGGTTACGCCATGAAAAAGAATGGGGGAATTTTTCGACGTAGTTCTGAATGGTCTTAAACGATGGCGTCACTTGTCAACCGACTACGACGCGCAGTCGATAATATAGCATGTGCTTATTGCACTAACGCGGAAATAAAACCGAAAGTTAGTGATAATACAACAATGTTGGCTGCAAGCATGTGTTTCCTATGTATCACGCTGCCAATCGTGTTGCGACAATGCAAATGAAGTGCGCGCAATTAAGAGGTGGGATGTAGAGCATAGAAGACACGGGCAGTCAGCCAAGCAAGCATACAATATCGCACCCTTCACAGTCAGCTTGGCTACTCTTCTAGCACCTCTGCGGCTTGTACAGGGTTCGATGACCAATGTTATCTTTTAAGACAACACTGACTTAAGTCGCGTGGTACATCTATAATAAATTAATCGAGCTTTACTTTTTGGTTTATTTCGAAGGTACGTGCACATGAAATTTTGCAAAATACATAAGTAATATCAAGTTTAATTAAAATATGTTTTCTAGGGTATAGTAAGAATTTGTTCATTAATTTGAATTATCAGTGCAATGAAAGCTGTAGCCTACGGATCTGTAAAAAAACACGTTCTCTGTTTTCGGTCCACATCAGAACGCGGCTCAATGATTTTTTGGAAAATCACTCGTGTGGCTATTAGTAGGTGTCGCCCAAGCTGCAGCGATCGCGCTGCCATACAGCGGATGCTCGCTGAACCTCTTACACCCACCACGTTCCCAGCACACAACAGGAGGCTTTTTAATATCACTCCCAGAGGCGTGTTTCTCTGTTCTTGCTTTTGATTAATGAAGGTCGTGTTTTTAAAGTTAACACTCCTGCTTCTTTTTCTGCAGGTGTCTAGTTCAATTGCAGGTCAGGAGACCCGAGTCCGTCTTTCCTAAGGCCATAATTGTTTTCCTTCCACTTTTTCCCAGCTCATATACTTCGTCATTCGACAAATGAAGCTCGCATAACGCCATTATCGTTGAGATGGGTTAAGATTACGTCTGTGGCGCTGGACCCGTGACGGGTCTATTGTCCATCCTGTCTGTGACACATAGCGAATATTGAGCAGAAGCGGAATGATGCTGATAGGGGAGATCCAATATGGACCTGACTTGGCCTTAAACCCGGTACTCCGACATGACTAGCCAGCGACTAACTTCTAGAGCTGTGCCACGGTCATATCATCGTTAAAACGCAAACAATGTATAATCAGCGTCTGGTTTATTACAGCTTCAAAACACCGAATTCTGTGTTTGTGGTCGGATTTGCAATAAATATGGCGGGAAATCTGAGAAACGTAATTTCTGATTAAATTGAAATGCATTAATTACCACACTACACTAATCTTCCCAGTAACAGCTGAGTGACGTAGACATATAGAATTTTGTTTTTGTGAAGAAATCTCTAGTAGGCCCATTGCATACAGAATTCAACTGCAAATAAGTGACGTATTGTGGTGATTATAATCTGTTATAATTACTCCTCGTTATTAGTACCCCCTTTCCACACTTGAATGGTTTTTTTGTTTACTTTGTGACACGGATTAGCGACTCCTCAAACAAACGCCAAGAGCTGATGGTTCTTTAACTTCATGGGCGTGGTGTGTAGATAGGAATTTAAAATAACGTAAATGTAGCAGGATCACAAATTGTATTATTTTTGATGATAAATGAAAAGGAACTGTTTGATTGATTGGTTGCTGTATCGCCTTGGTTTCTTGTACACCCACGTCACGTCAGATAATTCATCACCATCTTCTGCCGGTTTCTCTGCTTCATTAACAAATTACTGCAGAGATGTTAGTTCTTTCCTTGCGGTAAAGTGACTTAAGTCTCTGCACGTTAGATTTTCACAGTTTTCTGTTTCGTATTAAATTTAAAGGGTCGATATCGGTGTGATAGCAAAGTGACAGATTTTACGGAAATGTTCTAGAATTTTGTTAGACGATTGATTCTAATGAGAGATTTGTTGTTAACTTAACAGGCTGATTAGAAACAGAATGACTAAAGTCACTAAGACAACTTACTGACTGGTCTCTCAGATACGTCTTAGTATTATTTAATTTTCAAGACCTAATCATGGTGGTGTAAAAATCTGTACTCCTCCCCCAGTATTGTCAGGGTGATTAAGTCGAGAAGAATGAGATGGGCTGGGCATGTAGCGCGCATGGATGGGACAAGAGTGTGCACCGGGTACTGGTTGGGAAGCCGGAAGGGAAGAGGCCTCTCGGGAGACCTAGACGTAGATGGGAGGATAATGTCAGGCGTGATCTATGGGAGATAGGAGTTGAAGGAGACTGGATTTTGTTGGCCCAGGACAGGGTCCGGTGGAGGGCTTTGGTTAATTCGGTGATGAACCTTCGGATTCCGTAAGCCATCTGGTTGGTTGGGTCCACTATTTGGGAAGCCTGAGGGGAAGAGACCTCTGGGGAGACCTAGACGTAGATGGGAGGATAATCTCAGGCAGGATCTATGGGAGATAGGAGTTGAAGGAGACTGGATTTTGTTGGCCCAGGACAGGGACCGGTGGAGGGCTTTGGTTAGTTCGGTGATGAACCTTCGGGTTTCATAAGCCATCTGGTTGGTTGGGTCCACTATTTGGGAAGCCTGAGGGGAAGAGACCGCTGGGGAGACCTAGACGTAGATGGGAGGATAATCTCAGGCAGGATCTATGGGAGATAGGAGTTGAAGGAGACTGGATTTTGTTGGCCCAGGACAGGGACCGGTGGAGGGCTTTGGTTAGTTCGGTGATGAACCTTCGGGTTTCATAAGCCATCTGGTTGGTTGGGTCCACTATTTGGGAAGCCTGAGGGGAAGAGACCGCTGGGGAGACCTAGACGTAGATGGGAGGATAATGTCAGGCGGGATCTATGGGAGATAGGAGTTGAAGGAGACTGGATTTTGTTGGCCCAGGGCTTTGGTTAGTTCGGTGATGAACCTTCGGGTTCGGTAAGCCATCTAGTTAGTTAGTTTAATCATGGTGGTGAATTAGTTACATTTGGTGCAGAGGAAATGCCACTACAAAATACCATGAGGTTTATTTCTGTATTGAGGTCTTCTTTGTGTTAAACTTACATCAAAATTGGGCGTAATCGCCATGTTTCGAGCATGTAAGATATAAACTGACACAAATATGTCGTTAGGACGACTCAGGTAGTCGTCTTACTGAATTAAATGACAGCAGACATGTTTTCCCATGGGACACACAGCACGCACCGAGTTAAAATTCTGGTTTTCTCTAGCCCTGAAAATATGATTTTGTACCCGGAATTATATTTGTAGCTAGGCGTCGTTGTGAGGGGCCTTGACTGGTCTCTTGGTGTATGACTCATGTTCAGGAACGGCCTCAGCACGATATGCTCGAGAAACCAAATAGGGCAGTGAAATATGTTGCGAAAGCAAACACAGAAAGGAAAGAAGTTCCATTGTGTGTCCCATCTTTCATAAAATGGGAACGGTAAATATCTCGTTTATTTGCTCAAACATTTACGTAAACAATGCCCTGGATGTTCGGATGTTTCTTTATTCCTCGTCCATTCTTGTAGCCCGTCAGTTTGTCATATTCTTCTCTCATGAGATTGTACGGCTTCTTATTGCCTTTGTTTTATTATAAGACTTCCATTATTTATGAGTGTTCTACCCTTCGTTTTTCTTGAACATAAAAAATACATTGGGTGAACAGAAAGTTTCCGTTGACAGAACTAAGAAATACTCAGAGAATTTTATGTATCCTCCAATCTGAGTCTAGGCCTCCTAAGTAATCTCTTTCCTTCAGGCTTTCCAACGAAAACATTGAAGTTTATTTAGTTACTCTGTTGATGGAGGCAGAAAGTACTTCTGAAACGTAGGTAAGCGCCAAAACCCTGAAGACAATCATCTTCAACAAATAAAACAATTGTAAAACATTTAAATTTTGCTGAGAACCTCTTTTCAGTGTTTTCAGCATATTTTGTGTATGATAGATCCAGAAGATTGATAGTGGAAAACAGAAGAAACTGCCATTTGAAAGACGAAGAAGGAGATGGGATTATAACTATAGTTCACACTTTGGTCACCAGATCTCAGCATTTTCCCCATTCGTCATTTTCTTATCAGCGCTTATAGAATATTTATAAGTGCGATTTTGAGGTTATGTAGATCAGCAAAACTTCCAAATCAAATTTAATCCAAATCCGTCAAGTGGTTTTCGAGTTAAACCGACTAGAGACGGACGGACAGACACTACGAACCCATAATGCGTTCTCGCTATGCTAAAACAGAGTTTACTTGAGAGAAACAAGAAATATATATATTTAATTAATTAACCTTGTCCGTCTAATCACAATTTAAAATTTAAAATTAAATGTAAATCGAATGTTTCGATAAGAAGCATCACATGGTATTTTAACTATCTTAATTTTAAATTTTAAATTGTGATTAGACGGACAAGGTTAATTAATTAAATATATATTTTCACAATATGACGCAACTCTATCATCTTAATAAATATATAGTACAGAATCTTGCTAGAAGAACTCTCTGGTAAACTGACCACTTGGAAAACCAGGAAGCAGATGTTAACTGGTATAAAAGATGCATTTTAACTTTGATTTTATGACGTAAATAATAATTCACAGTTTCCAACGTTATTCGCGTCCTACTTGCAGCTTGATTTTAAAGTAAGTGTATACTAACCTACGGGTGTAAAGTCATGATTCGTGAATGATTTAAGAGAAGCTGGGAATTTGAGTCGTGTTTGAAATAATAAATACAAAGACCTGCTACTATCCCAAAAGTGATGGCTTCATATTGGCAGGCTGTTTATTATTCTCACGTGTAAGCTAGGCGTGGTACGAAGACCTCGTGTAGGTGATTATTACTATTATTATTACAAGCCTTTATTTTCATGGTGCGAGATGAAATTACGAACAATGCATCATAATTTAGGATGCTGAATCTTAGCCAAGTGTCTGATGCCTCCGTCCTATACACCACGCGGCGAAATGCGTAGATACGAAGCCCTTGTTTCAATGTTTGACCTGGGGAGAGAGAGAGAGTCGAAATGTAGTGGCCATACGATAAAGTCCCTACCTCGTGACCTCCTTTTGTTTCACAATTAGTTAACGGCTACACTGCCAGAATTTTGGTACAAGATCGAGTTATGCTGAAGATCCCTGAATTTGCGCGAAAAACTGATACGTGCGTGCTACATGTCTTAATTGTCTTTATCTTATCTTATTTAATCACGCTGTCAAAAAAAGATGATATTTCAGCTGTCTTGACGTAAACTTTTAAATCATTCGTAATCTGATGTAATTTATTATGGTTACACAAATAAGCGAGAAGAATGAAATTTCTAGATGAAAATTACACGAGCGTCTCTTTGAGCTCGTAAGCAGTTCATTTCGTCTGGATCTTGTATGGGTCTCGTTAACTTATACTAAATCTCTAATTTTATTTTGATTCGCGTCGGTAATCTGCATTATAAGTAATCGCATTTCGAGTCAGCTTGTAACTGTTACAAACGCAAATGTACACAATCTCAACGCGATGCTGTAATTTGTGAGACCTGTGAGAATTCTTGTCTACTCTTATTCCTTAATCTGGTCATAAAAATTCTGTATGCATTTTTTATTCTCTTGTGCGTGTTACATGTCTTGCCCATCGTATTCCTTAGCATTTTGTTCTCGAACACCCTCAGTCTTCCCCGTAGGCCTTGAGATCAAATTTAATATTCATTTAACAAACCTGGATTCGCCCGGTAATATTTATTTTAGCGTCCCAATACCGAATTCAATCGAAATTCGTCGAATAATTTTAAAAACGCGAACGAATTCCTGAAATTTCGTCGTATTTCTCGTTAACGTTTATATTTTAATAACATCTGATGCAGACTATTTACCTATTACCATGTTCATAAATTAAGGCTAATTTTAAACACATTTGTAATCGTTTTAGGCCTATGTTAACTTTTTAAAATCTTGCCAACGGAGATGCCATAAGGCGTAACGGTCAATTCCAGACTCTTGTCTTCAAAAAATGCAACCCGTGTTTTGCTGTCTTCCGGTGTCCCTCCCCCCATGTTAAACTAAGGTATGCCGGATCGCAACATATGGTGTCACTCACTGGACTGGGTAACATCTGTTGCGTACCCACGTCAACGGCATTCCAGAGCAGGTGGGTGCGCTCTGCAGGTGAATTTTAAAATTAGAATACGTCGCTCCGTGCACTCAGAACCACATTATTATGAATTATGTCGAGAAGTGGGTAAAATGAGCGCATAATAGGAGGTAGGCTTTGTGCCAACGTTATTCAACTCCGAAACGTCCTTATGAATGTATTTGTGTTATGTTTGACGCTTGGAGGTCTCTTCTCAGCGTAGCTGGCTGAATTTAATTTTAGTTCGTATTTATCTAGTGCAGTGGTATTCAACCTGGGGTACGCGAAGACATTTTTGGGGGTATGTGAAAATTTTAAAAAATATTATTTTATGATAAACACTGAATAATCAGTAATGTAATTGATTTAATTTATTTTAGATGTAGATTATATACTATGTATAACTTGAATTATACACCAACAACTTTGGGGGTACAAAGTTGAAGAGAAATTATATCTGGGGGTACGCGAAGACATACGTGAAATTTTTAAAAAATATATTATTTTATGATAAACACTGAATAATCAGTAATGTAATTGATTTAATTTATTTTAGATGTAGATTATATACTATGTATAACTTGAATTATACACCAACAACTTTGGGGGTACAAAGTTGAAGAGAAATTATATCTGGGGGTACGCGAAGACATACGTGAAATTTTTAAAAAATATATTATTTTATGATAAACACTGAATAATCAGTAATGTAATTGATTTAATTTATTTTAGATGTAGATTATATACTATGTATAACTTAAATTATACACCAACAACTTTGGGGGTACAAAGTTGAAAAGAAATTATATCTGGGGGTACGCGAACAAGAAATGTTGAATAACACTGATCTAGTGTAACCAACGAATACATTCTTCTTGTTACAGATGGTTATTTATCGGTATTCTTAAAAACCTCTTTTTCCATAATATCGATACGTGACGTAGAAATAAAATTTTCGCTGAGGTCTATAATATTTATTTGGAATATTTTCGGTATACGAAATTACTTAGCAGGTTGTGAGGAGCTCCTGTAGTATTAATTTTTTTAAGCCTTTGTGCAATAGCTGAGTATCGAGGACATTAGCTTTTGTTATGCAGAATTATAACGAATACATTTAAAAATTACGTACTCCTTCGGGGTACTCATTTTCCATCTTGCATAATTATACGACAGAAGATGTTACAAATGAGACTGGATATCTTAAAATGGCATTCAAGGGGGAAAATGTGAATGTTTTAGGGATAAACACGTGCATGCAGAAAATTGATAGGGAAACTCCTAGGATAGCGGCCAATTGGAGTACCGAAAAATGGAAGGGTACTCACACAGGGGAATTAACACAACGAGAAACTTCACGTTGTTCTGTCTCTACCCACTTTATCAGGGTAATTAGGTAACAAAGATAAGATGGAGGAAACACGAAGCAGGAATGGAGGGAAGAATAACATTTTGGTTGGGAAAACATCACGAAATAAGGCAATTTCGGATAATAAACATCGATTTTAGTGATATAAAGATTTAAAACTGGATTAAATTTGCTTAAGATGGGGACGTATGTCGAGATTCTATGATGATATTGATGAACGTTTATATTTTATAATACAAGAAAATATAGTTAGCTAGCGAGTTAATAAATTAGCCCAAGTTTAAGCGAAAACCGTCCTATACTCTATTCTTACCTTTAGAATCACGAGTACCCTGGAGTTAAATGAATTTCTGTGTACTATTACCAGTATGACTCATGAACTTTGACTGAACTTGGTAATTTGAAAACGTATGTTGTAAATCAATTTCTTTAAAGGGGAATGGCTTTTATAATTTAATTTTTCTGATCTCGCTATAAATATGGAGTTAAAAGAATTGAATTGTGAAGTTAGGAACCAGTGATTGAATTCTATGATGTCGGTTGCTTCAGGGGGGAATTTCTTTAATATCCGAATCGCTTGAGGTAAGTCACTGTGTCATTGAGTGTCTTCCTACGAGGGCAATAAATGATGCTCAGACTCATGATTGCGTCTGGAGTCTGCCGATGAGCTGTGAAATGAATCAAAACCCCACAAAATTAATGTAAAGGCCGGACAGCGTGACTTGCGAGCGATCCGTCAGCTTTTCACGAGGAACTACTTCTTCAAACTCCGCGCAGCGGTGAGATCAGAGGCGGACCCCCGTCGGTCCGAGGGGCCTCTACTCCTACCCGCCTCTACACGTGACTATACTCTGCGTGTTCTTAACATGACTTCACCCAATGAAGGGCCAGTGGTCTCTGTTCTACAACTGAAAATAACTCTGTGAGAGTCCCAAAGGGAAAAGGACACGTGAGGATATTCGATCACCGAGACTGGAACTGAAATCCTACAGATTTAAATATGACCAGACATACACTGAGATCTGCTGGTATTGCCGGGTTGTGATACCAGGACCTGTTAAATTTTACAAATTGTGGTGAACCGGATGTGTACCCCCGAATGACAGACTTTTAGTAGAGAGGATTTTTGGAAGCTGCTACTTGGAGGACCGAAAATGAGACGGCAATGTAAAACAATCTGGATCTTACGGAAATGTGTTTTGAGGATGGGAGACGTATAGAAATGTATCAGGAACTTCAACGATGCCAGGTTTTGGTATTTGCTGTGTTGTGTTTCCTGATTTTTCCATCTGATAGTTAGTTAATTCGTACAAACTTTTACTCTCTTACACTTATTATTTAAGGTTTAGCTACAGTCTAAAGAATTTGAATTAATTTCGTGTAGGGACTTTGTGATCTTAATTCGTAGTTTTACGTATCGTACATCTAACAGTTAATTATAAATTTACTAGGGAGACACAGAGCCTTCTGCCATTCCCCTATAATCTGTGTTTTTCCCACAGAGTACATAAAATGACAGCTTATATGGGAGATTTATCCATTCTCCTGTAGGCTTATATTTCATCTTTAAAAGTTTGTGCGTTTTACGTAATTTAGTATTGGAGGCGTATACAATACAATTTGGCACTTTTGTCTTAGTTTTAACTCATATAGATGTAGGTTATAGAGGCTATAATAGGTCAATAACCTCTATTTTTGGACAGAACTATTCGTTTAAACTATTTAAGACATTAATGATGATGTTAATCTGGGATTTGGCGCCGTGTTGACTGGTAGGTAGACGTTTCGGAGAGATCTGCTGTCTCCATATTTAACAGTGAACATTGACACTACTACTACGGTAAAGAATTGATTCAAAGTTTATATCATACCGTGTCAATAAATTTTCTTACATGTTCCATATTTCGAAGCTTTCTTGAGTTTCCCTCTCTCTGCGTTTGCATATTTCCTTTAATGACAGACCCAGAACTTGAGAAACAATTGGAATTCAGGGCCAATTTAACAGCGTTCGCACAGAGCCATGTTTTTACTATCTCTTCCAAATAGAGAAAGTGTTTTAAATAAATCACCATCAAGATTAATGAAGAATTAAGTACCCCAGAGTATGGCAGACAATGAAGAAGATGGATGACCGTGGTTCGATTCCTGACTGCGCCCCGTGAAGTCTGCTATTTAATTGGTCCCAAGAACTTCAGTAAATGGAGTGGAAATTACTTCAGAGTGCTGACTGGATCAATGTTTCTAATAGAAAATGCCTTGATGGCACAGTGTTTAAGTGCAGGGACAACTCCTCGAAGGCAGAAGAATGGTACTTGCGTCTTTCGGTAACCTGCCTCAGAGATGTTTCTTAAACCGCTGAAGGAATTTATGCATTTTGTGGTTAACGAGTCGGTTTGTAAAAGCTGATGGATATTGTCGACAAAGAAGCTTGCAGTCGGTACATATTAAGAAGAAAGTAAAAATGGCCGCATGGCATGTGCTATGCTTATTAATTACACAGGTTTTATCAGAACCGTAATTAATGAGAGTGCGGACAGATGCTATGAAATATAAGCTCTGCATCTCTATGTATCTTCCATCACGAGGAGACCCGTGTTCCTTTCCGAACGGGTGTGGTCCGACGAGATGGTGTTGAGGAAACTTGGAGGTTCCTTCATTAATTTTAAAATACTGAAATACCTTGGTGATTAATTGGTTCTTCTTGAGTTATTATTTTCGTGTGGAATTTTATGCTTTTATATCGGGACAGACTCCATCTTATAGCTCGACCTAAACAGACTGCTAATACGCGATTGGTTCTTGTCCTTTTCTCACTGCTGGAATTCAATGTGAACTTCGGAATTTTTAAGCCACGGCAAATGTCCAGAATTGTACGTTTCGGCAAAAAAACTGCAGTCACCGATTTTAGGCAAGATGGCAACTGAAATGTTTGTCGAAAGCTTGAATAATTTTCAACATTCGACGCGGTACAGTTCGTATAGCCGGAGGGATTGGTTCTAAAGATTTTAAAATAGTTTTTCTACTGCAGATGCTATATTTGTTTGGTTCATTTTTCTTATTTCCTATTGGACCCAATGACTAAGAAAGCCTTCTTGGGAATATTTCTAAAAATTTAGTTATCTTTAACAATAACATATGCTCAAATATAAATATTATTTAAATGTTCGCAAATTAGTATAGAGTTATATAGGGATTTAATTTTGTCCTGCGAGAGTTAGAATCTAATCTTGCCTGAAAACGTGCATTTTACGGTAGGATTTTAAATACAATAGCTTGTGTGCATCAGACAAAAATATAAGAATCTAATTTATTCTCATATTATTCTCTGTGAAGAAAATAATTGAGTTTGTGGTAATTAGTAATAAATTAACTTATAATTTCTCGGGTCTGGTTATAAGTGGTCTTGGGGTTGTATTATGCAGCTTTGAATGAGCTTTAAATATTTTAATATTTTCCGTCAAATCACAATTTTTAATAAGATAATAAAATATTTAAAATATCATTTCACGTTCCGCATCGAATGATATTTTAAATATTTTATATTTTATTATCTTATTAAAAATTGTGATTTGACGGAAAATATTAAAATATTAACCTAATTCACAATATGACGCAAATATACTACCTTATGAGCTTTAAATGTTATCATCAGTGGTGAATAGTCTACATAAGAATCCTGAGAGGGGTAAATTAAAATCTAGAGCATTACCGCTGTACCACCTGCTTGGTTTGTGAAAACTATGGACTCCCGTCCAACCAGTGTAAGTCGTTTACAGCTCTCAATCGGAAAGTGGGACACATTTTCCGCTTGAAGAAATAAATATGTCGGCTGGAGTTCAGTCCGCGGGGCAATCCGAATGCCACGGTGTCGTTATTGACACTTCTGCTGGAAATCGAGAGGTTCTGGCTTTGTCTCTGCCTAAATGTGGGAGGGCTTTGACGGGGTTCAGTCACATGCGAGCTGATCTTAACTATTGCTGTATCCCTATTATTATCTCCATTCAATCACTTACAATAACGTTATAAGCAATGCAGTTGATAGAGTGAGGTTAAATACACAAGAGAATGAAAATCGAACAACAACCGGAATCAATAAATAAAGTGAGATTTGAAGTTCTCACGGGAGCGAATATAAAGACGAGTGTCATCTGGGATGTAGCGGCTTGCAGTTTGTAGATGTTTACCGACGTTTCAGAGGTGTTCACTGCCTCAATCATCAATATTAATACTATTTATTCGTGTTTTCTCTGTTTATTCCTCATATATTTAAAGAAGTTTTCGGAAGCTAATGTCGTTTAGTGAAAAATGATAGAGAATTATAAGTTAACTGGAAAAAGACGTAGAATGTAGTTATGGTGGCATAATTTAGGGTATAATCCCGGTGTTTGGCTGTGGGGACGGAGGAAAACCACGATAAACCTATGTCAGGGTAGACGGTGACCAGAGTAAGAAGGAAGAGTTGTAAACAACTTAGCCGCGAGTTTTTTTTTTAGATCGACGCCCATTTTACAAGACGCTGAACTCGACGTTCATATATTGTATAATAATAGTATTATTTTACGAAATTTCTTGAGTAACATATAGCAAATTGCATTTCAATTGTGATCAGTCATATACGTACACAATTAAATTGAAGGACTCTATCTGTTCTTAAGATGAGCTTAATCAGACATAGGCCTGTAATCTATGAATCCAGTACAGTGCTTAATATGTCAACGGTGAATATATATTTTAAATTTTATTTCAATGCTAATGAATTACAAAATCATCAGTAATTCGGAATACAGGATACTCCAAATTGGGGTACACTTTTTTCACAGAGGAGATGGCGTACTTGTGTTTTCCTGTTGCTAACAACCTGTTCCTGACATATGTAAAATTTGTTTCCTTGCAGGAAAGACTTAGCGTCTTTCCTGGGCCCTGAACCATACGTTCAGCCAGAACATGAATTCTCAGTCCACTCAATTCGCTTTCAAGATGTTCTTTATTATTACACGTTTAAAAGGCCGGTCAGCTTTTAAGTGTTAACGGTCGACTGGTTTGAACGCGTGAGACTTTTAAACTTTAACCCAAGAATCAAGTTTGTGCATAAGCGCTCTATAATGTATTACACTCAACATATTTTAATTTTAGACGTGAAAGTATTGGTATGTAGTTCGATGTCACTTTCCATGAAAATCTTTGGGGCCTGATTTTTAACCTAACTTCCATCAGAACGGTCGATGGATCTTTATTTTTGTCTTCAAATAAAAGATTCTATGGCCTTCGCAAACAAGACTTTGAAGCACATTGAGTTTCCAAATATATTCTTCACTCTACTTCACGTAGGTCGTTGTTGCACTAATACCATCGACGGTCATTTGCTGCGTGATTGCACAACCAATTGTTGCGCAAAAATATCTTATAACGATGTTCTTAGGTCGTTATAGAATTTATGCTATTCGAAGTCGCATTGTTGCTCAAAATATGGATGCCATTAAGACTCATAGAAATTATTATAACTATTTTTTCGTAAGTGACGATGTCCCATTGTTATTTACAGTTTGAATGGCTTTGCAACAAAACTCATGCGTTTAAAATTAAGTCATGTCGAGTCGCAAAGAAATAATTTTCGAAATATAAGTGTTTTCGTATGGTTGTTTACGATTGCTGAATCGTACGTAACCTTGCAACTTTTAAAGACCAGAACATTTTCTGCTTTTTAAATCGACTCTTTCCGTTGAGCCACTCTTGCGATTCAAGTTCCTCGCGACGGTTACGTTAGAGAGACCACGTGTTTCATCTGCAAGTGCGAAGCGACACCTGTTACCTCAAGACAAAACACTAACAATGTCCGCGTCTTTAAGAGTCCATATGGGAGTCACAGGATGTCAGCTGTGGCCAACAGTCTTTAAAAGTCTGCAACGTTCGAATTTTCGAATTTTTTTTTATCAATTTCATTCGGAAATGAGGAATGTAATTTACTAAAGGTACATTTAAAATGCTGTAAGTTGCTTCGAAGGCATCTACGACGCCCAGAAGCCATCGCTACGTGAGGAACTGTCATGATATAACACCATGAAGTTTGCATCACTATACTTTGCCGTATTCACAACATGTAACAAGCTTATTTAACGACATTTTTTATTATTAGCTTATTTAACGAGGATTTTATTTTATCACGTTATGCAGCGTTGAATTATGGGATGAATAGTCAATAATGAA
This sequence comes from Zootermopsis nevadensis, assembly GCF_977971745.1. Classification (NCBI taxonomy): domain Eukaryota; kingdom Metazoa; phylum Arthropoda; class Insecta; order Blattodea; family Termopsidae; genus Zootermopsis; species Zootermopsis nevadensis. The sequence goes on from NW_028259138.1 coordinate 11,944,612, forward strand.
TTGGAAATAATATGGAAGTAAGCGGTCTTGTCTTAACTTAAGTAACTTTCGTGCCATTTTATTAGAGTATTTGGGGCAAGCATAAAGTATATCAGAATTGCCGGTCGTCTGGTAAACGTTTTAACTCGGAAACATCATAATACGATGCAGGAGTGCTAACCACTCGACCACTACTTTTTATCCTAGCGGTTAGAACGCTGGCCTTGTAATCCTGGGGTCTCGGGTTCGATTCCCGGCGGTGCCCGAATTTATAACTTGTGTTGGGCAAGGCCGTGGTCTAGGTAACACGGAGTTTTCCTCCGTGGCATCCCAACAATTACTCCATTCACACACAGAAGAAGGCAATGGCAAACCACTTCTGGATCATCTGCCAAGAACGTATATGAACAGGTCCCAGTCCGAGAAAAGGATGGAAGGATCCTGTTCATATGGACCTGTCGTCAGACAGAACACTAAATAATAATAATAAGAAATGTATACGTATTTTAACAGAAGGGCACGGTCTTTGTGATCTAAGAAATGACTTTTGGCTGTTAATTTGTAGACAACGTAGTTTGTCTCCCAGCAAATCATTAAGAATTCAGTGTTGTATGACTATTGTGGGAAGTTTCCAGATGACCAGTTAGAAGTTCCTTGAAAAGGAGAAGCATTCGGCCAACCGTGAAACAGCGATCAACCTTATCGTAAGAGTCAGTAGGTTGATGTCTTCATCATCTGCATTAATTGAAACGAAAACTACTCATATTCAATTATGTAAACACTGATGGTTCTGGCGTATTATGTAGAACGTTACATACCCTAAATTTAATAAAAATCGGCCAAGAAATATAGTAGCTGTGGCCGAAACGAAATTTATTGTACCGAATTTCAAGACAACTGCACAACAATTTTAAGACTTAGAAGAGGTGAGAGCGGGAATTTCGTTACTATCAGTTGGCAGCACTGATGGACCGATATACTAAATAAGCCTGTAGGTCCACTACAGAGATAGTTGCCCACGGGAGATTATTCGCGATATTGGAATGTTATAGTAAACAACAAATAACTAATGACTTGTTAAATAATGGCTCAATCTTCCTCAAGTTTATAGTTGCTTATCTGGTCAAATATTACCGTATTTTATGGAATCCTAAGGCACACGACCGACCGACGTCAGATCTTGTACCGAAGCGTCTCAGTGCACGTTTTACGTGGACCTGAGATTCTGACGTCAGTGTAGGTCTTCTGCCTTTTAGCACCATGTGGAGTTGTAGGAACAAACCAACATTTCGGAGAAACTTCGGTTACTGTCTCCATCGTTAGCTCTGAACATAGAGACAACGTTTCTTCGAAACGTTTGTATGTTCCTACAACTCCACATGGTGCTAAAAGGCAGAAGACCTACATTTTATTTACCTTTTAACCTGTCTCTGCAAGGTTCATCTTAACGTCATCCTCCTCTGTACGCTAAGGTATTTCCAGTCGTCGTCTTCTTGGGGTTAGCGAGTTCAAACTCACCCATTTCTGGGATACTTCGCCGCGCGATCCTAGACGTGGGAACGTGTATCTGTTGGAGCTGCAAATGCATTTATCGCATTGCCAGTCACAGGTCGAAATGCTTATCCAAGGAGCAAGGTGTATGAAGGATACAGACCACGCCACCCCTGTAAAGGGGGTGTTGAGTCCCTGCCGGATGTGAGAGGTGGGGTTCTGTGGGGGAGCGTTATAACCTAGCGTCCTCCGTTAGAGGTTAAGAGTGGCACAGGAACTCCACGATTTGCAACGAACGTTAATTGTATCGTTATGGGAGGATGATATTAAAACGGATGTCAGAGGAATGAAATGTGGGGATGTGAGTTAGCCTGGACTTACTGAGGATCACGGAGGATAAAATTAACTTAGCAAAGCACAGAAGTGGAGTTGAGAGATGTATCAAAAATTGATTGGAAAACCTTAAGATAATGTACCATTTACGAGACAAAGGTACAGATATGAGGATATTTTTAAAATGAATGTTAAAGATGTGAGATGTGATCTGTGATGAATTAAATTGGCTACGAAGATGGTTAAGTGTCGAGGTTTTGTAAACAAGATACTGGATTTCATGCTTCCATAAAAGCTAGCATTTTAGAAAGACACTGCACCATAAATTTTACAGGAAAGTGCAGAAGGTTAATGGAGCTTTAGGATATTTAAAGAAGCTTTTTCATCTCAATGAGTTATAGATCGTCGAATCAGATAGGAAGGCGATCATAGTGATTTGGCGAGGATTTGGAAGGAGCAGCCCTCGCTTATTTAAAATCCTTTTTCAGAGCATGAGCGTTTAGACGCCGACAAAAACGTCTAGAAACCTCAGTCACGATTTCCGGCAATCCGGCTGAGACTCAAATCGGGTACCTCCCTAATGCAAATCTACACTAGTCTACTGGGTTCGAGGTTTAGTTGTGACGTAAATATTAAGAAAGAAAACTTATAGGATGCGACCTGATTTTAAGTGGCTTAAAATGACCATAAGGGATGAAGATTTCTGTCTTCTGGGTTGTTGCGCTGTGTAGTCTGGTCGATGTTAACCAACGTTTCAGAGGTCATACTGCCTCCGTCATCAGAGTATGAAGATTTCTGTCTTCTGGGTTGTTGCGCTGTGTAGTCTGGTCGATGTTAACCAACGTTTCAGAGGTCATACTGCCTCCGTCATCAGAGTATGAATATTTCTGTCTTCTGGGTTGTTGCGCTGTGTTGTCTGGTCGATGTTTACCAACGTTTCGGAGGTCATACTGCCTCCGTCATCAGGGCGATGAGTATGAAGATTTCTGTCTTCTGGGTTGTTGCGCTGTGTAGTATGGTCGATGTTTACCGACGTTTCAGAGGTCATACTGTCTCCATCATCAGAGTATGAATATTTCTGTCTTCTGGGTTGTTGCGCTGTGTTGTCTGGTCGATGTTTACCAACGTTTCGGAGGTCATACTGCCTCCGTCATCAGGGCGATGAGTATGAAGATTTCTGTCTTCTGGGTTGTTGCGCTGTGTAGTCTGGTCGATGTTAACCAACGTTTCACAGGTCATAATGCCTCCGTCATCAGGGCGATGAATTTATCGTTGGTAAACATCGACCAGACTACACAGCGCAACAACCCAGAAGACAGAAATCTTCATACTCACCGCTGTGAAAACCTCAAATCTAACATAAGGGATCTTATGGCACATGATACATTTAAACCTTCTTACTGTATCTCCGAGCTGTGAATGTATTGGTGAACAGGAGGATGGATAACGTACTAACGTCGTGGGCGCTATTTCTGGTTGTCTCGGTTCGATTCTGGATCCGAAGACCTAATGCATTGACTGAGGCTTTCGTGGTTGTCCTCAGTTCCTCAAGCAAAATTCGCGGAGCAGTAAAAGAGATGGTTTAAGTCCACTTTCTTTCACATCCATCCTATATCTCGTTCTATTCTACGGTCAACGTAGGATTGGTTACGTTGACTTAATTCGTTCTTGCAGTGACGTGGAAGCTGCACGCTGCCATGGGCGAGTGATCCCGCAGGAAGTCCGAAAAACACACAGTAGAAACAGAAGCGTCTTTTTACATAAATGGGACTTCCTCTTTTTGTAACTCATCGCCACCATCACTGCAGCTGTAATGTAGAATTCTGTTTGTTGGAGAAAATTACACACTGAGGAACTTCGTAGTTTGTCGTCTTCGCCTAACATTAATTAAATCAATACGTGAATATGAAATCCAAAAAGCACGAAGCAAATGAGAAATGCAAGCAAAATTTTGGTTGGACAAACGTAATGGAAGACGTCACTTGGGAGACCTTCGACGGGATGTTAATATTCAACGAATCTTACATAATTTTTGAAGATGTGAATTGGATTCAACTGGCTTCGTTGTTAGGCTTATATGAACACGGTGATGAGTTATTAGATTCCGTAAAACAGAAAATTTCATGACTGGCTGAGCAACTGACAGCTGCTCAAAAGAAAGCACTGTGTTGGAGTTTTTGTACCGGAAGAACTTAAGCCACATTTGTGGACTCTTTCCGTCTTTCTCAAAGAACCTAAAATATTCTGAGAAAAATTGACATGCGACTTCCACACTCTTGTACACCTTTACGGCGTGTGGGCGGACAGATTCGCCTTTCTACGGATAACAATTATTTATCTCGTCATCTAGTAGCCTTTTCAAAATTGAATGTCGCTGTGTGTCGTTTAGAGGTCTTATTTTACATAAAGGAATTTCCCGGTTAAAATATTAGCAGGTAAGGTAAAGTGTAAAATACATAGAGCAAGAAGTGGTTGGTTTTAAAAGTATTCCTCGAGGAGAATACAACTCAAGGTATTTCTGGCACATAATATTAGAATCACGGATGTCAGCCAGTAGTCGATACCTCATTACAAATTTGAATCTGGTACCAGCCGAATGCAAGTTACTGATTACCAACCTATATAAAGATATTAAAAAACCAAAATAAACCAGATTTATAAACGATGTTATTGGAAGTCGAACATAAACTTTTATTTCTGTATTGTTATTATTAAATTATACTGAAAGCATGCGACTGTTAAACGACGTCATATGGGAACAATTTTACAAAAGAGAAAAATAATTCTTAGGTTGAATTCCTGCTAAAATCTTCCAGCCATTGTTCGGTTAAAAACAGTGGAAGAACGCGACAAATTAACTAATTCTACATTTAACATAATTTAAAAGGTGAAATAGGACCACTAAAAGTGTCAGTTTGAAGGAATGTTGCTTTAATTATTGTAAGAAATTAAATACCATAATTATCGCAAGAACATGGCCACTTCCCATGGATTCCATGTTTAAAAGTATACAGCTTTAGTAGAACTGCTCAGTTCTCTTTCCTGTTAGTTGAATAAGAAATCCGTCAGTGCGAGAAACAAATAGTTTCTAAGACTTGTGTGTTATTATCTAGTCGTATGAGGCCAAACTTTATTTTATTCTTTTGGTGCGTAAACATTTTATTTCGCGAATGCCATCACGTTATAGTAAGCCAGAGAAAACTCCAGCGAGGCTTAAGCATTTGCAGATATGAACAGATTTATTTATGAATGGCATCTCAGCGCAGACGTATACGAATCGGTAATGGAAAAAGTTTCATATCGACATACGTCTTGGTTTGGAATCGACTCCCATTATATAGTTTACTGAAGCTCTATTAATAGTTTGTACGGTTTATAAAAAGTATTATTATTATTTAGTGTTCTGTCTGACGACAGGTCCATATGAACAGGATCCTTCCATCCTTTTCTCGGACTGGGACCTGTTCATATACGTTCTTGGCAGATGATCCAGAAGTGGTTTGCCATTGCCTTCTTCTGATAAGAAGTATATGGAATTAAAAATATATCTTGTTTTGTGAAGAAATATCATTTGAATGGAAAATATATTCACACGTTAACGTTTACTGTAGCGTGCCAATTTTATCGAAATGTTTCTTCGAATTTTATTGATGAAGATTGACAGATTAACGTCAACGCCCTATTAAGTATTTATTTTGTATTCTGAGTTAAAAAAAGAAGAATTTACAAGAATGTAGCACAAATTCACTTCAGACTAAGACATCTCAATTTAACGCTAAATACCATCTCTCATTCATGCGACATTACATTAATGAAAATTTATTCAGCCATGTAACGAAACAGTTAACCGTGAAAATTTTAACCCTGCTGCTGTAATTTTATGGAAGTTGTAAATTCATGAATTTGGGTTTTTGGTTGGAGTAGGGCAGTGCCACATTTTTGTAAAGCAAAAACCACTTCACAGATGTCTCTACTGGGGGGGGGGGGGGTTCCCTACCTCATGCTTCTCACTGGTCATGGAAATGATTACGAGGAATGAAGATTGTGTGTCGCGAAGAAATCTGGGTTAAGTTCAGAGCTTTTGTTTCAAATTTAGTTCAGATATGAGAAAATATTTGCGAAATATTGTTACACCTTAACTAAGTAAAGAAGTAGATAATTTTTTAGTTTAGTGTGTAAATGAAAGTGAACTGAGTAAATATTTAAGTAACTGACTGATCAATCAACTAAATAAATGATTAACTAATTCAATTAACTAGAAATTTACCTCAGTGACTAATTACTTAAGTAAATAACAAAATAATTTTCGGACTAAATAACTGACTTCCTACGTAATTAACTAGCAAGTTTAATTAATAAGTAACTAAATAATTTAAAAAGTATTCTATTAATTATGGAAACGAAAGATTGATCCGTTAAGTAACCAAATCGTTCACTGCGTAAATAAATAAATAACATATAGTATTGACTAAACAAATATGTGGTTAGCTAATCAACAAAATAATTTAGTCTGTCGACTAGCTAACTAACGAACTCATTAACTAATTAACCTACCAACTCATAATTAATCGATCGATCCACTGTCTAAATAATCGACCAATACGTCAATAACACACTAATAACAGAGTGGCGACTGATTGTTTAGGAAACAACTACTAACTAAGTAGGGAATTAATTCCACGAATTCGCACGCACGAACTGTGCCTGTTCCTCGCACTTCGTTATTAATTCGAAACGTTTCTGGATGAACGAGAGAGCTCGAAGTGAAATTGCAGCTTTAGTTTTCCTATTCTCGAGATGGAAATGCTTCAAATCTAAAACTTCTTGACGATGGTGAAGAGTCAATTGAATAAAAATTTACTTGGATATTATCCATCTTCTAGTAATAAAACGTAAAAAACGTAAAACGACGTTTCGGAGATGGGGCTCTATCTCCGTCTTCAGGTTCCTACTCAGTTGGGCCCACTAGATAGAGCTAATCCCTATCTCCGGAGATAGGGATTAGCTCTATCTAGTGGGCCCAACTGAGTAGGAACCTGAAGACGGAGATAGAGCCCCATCTCCGAAACGTCGTTTTACGTTTTTTTACGTTTTATTACTAGAAGATGGATAATATCCAAGTAAATTTTTATTCAATTGGAAATGCTTCGTTTTGGACGCCGTGGGAGAATGACCTAATTAGCATAGTTCTGTATGTGACAGGTGTGCGGGGGGGCAGGAAGTTGATATATTCACTCATTTCATTTCGCTTCCTTACCATTGATGCTCGCATGAGTTGCAGAAAAGTCAATGGCGAAGTACGTAGGGTGCCATAAATAGGCGAGTGTGGATGTGAGCGTACTTATCGTATTAAGCCACAGAATATCTATTTGAAACACTTGTTGATATACCCGGTGTTTAGTAATTACGAATAAAACAATACAAGTCCATATCATTATTCATTCTGTGTCATATTAAAATTTACGTAATAATTCCAGTTTCACGTTTCAGAAAAATCTGGGCAGTCCCGGAAACTTTTACGATATCAAACATATTAGGGTGGTCACTGGTAGGATTTGAGGTTTTGATGGCGGTGAGTCCGAAGATGGCTGTCTTCTGGGTTGTACCGCCGTGTATCTTGATGGTGGAAGCAGCAAGGACTTCTTTCTGACTACACGGCTCTACAACCCAAAAGACAGCCTTCTTCATGATCGCCATTGCGAGAACCTTATCGCATATCCTTTATCCCTTAAGCGTTACGTGTTAATGATTCAAATTACTTTACGTCTTAGTGCATAGACATTCGTGTTAAATAATTATGCTGTTTTAACCAATTCGGAAAGAGCTCCCAGTGAGTTTGCTCTGGCCGTCTAACCATCGTCTCGTCGCCAGCGAAAAACAACGTGTTCGTGGTTAGTCCTTTCTGAATAGGGCCCTCAGTGATACTGCCATGTCTTCATTATGTCTATTAAATAACATGGATGACATCCCGACTTGTGTCTGTGAACAGCGCACAGACACATTTCTTTCTTTGTGTAATAGTTTTATAATTTTGTCTGTTTTCTACTGTGGGTGTGACTGTAAAATTTGATGAGGAGAATATGGAAATGAAGACACATAATACTTTTTGGAGATTAAATCAACCAGGATGAGTTAGGGGAGGGTAACGCAGTAAGCGTTGTTGAAATAAGAAACTAAGATTCTGGTCTGAACTCACAGACGAAAACAGGCGAGACACTAAATGTAGTCATATGATTTATTTTATAATATAATTTTGAGGAGTAAGTTATAAAAGTGCAGACCGGATTCAACTGGTCTATTATAGGGCACGACTATTAGCTTTTATGAACACTGTGACGAATTTTCGGGTTTCATGAAGGAGACATTTCTTGGATATCCATAAACTTTCCAAAGACGGTTCTGTGTCGTGGTGTTATGAAGTCCGTAACTTTGCCTTATTCAAATATGAATAATTTGTGTTTTAGCCATAAGTGTAAGTGTACACACAACACTGTTCATTATAGAGTTTTTGGATAGTCAAATTAAAAGCTAAACTTGCCCTTATATGAACAGTACAAAAACTGAACTTAATTAGTTACCTGGCTAGAGGGCTTCAAGGCCTTCTTTGCTGATGACGCCTTGGCAAAGCCACTCGACGTTTTTCCTTCCTGTAGGCGACCCCTTGAGCGTGACGCCCCGGGTACGCGAGAAAACTGATGGCGGGAGCTTCGTATGACTGATAAATGATAATTGTATTCTGTATGGGATGAAATGCTCTACTGATCATGAGTGAAAGACATACGAGTCTTCGTCTATCACCTCATCCGCCGTCAGCCGGACACGTGCAGGCCTTCCTGATGCCACTTCCGGTCTGTCTGCGTCATATTCTTAAAGACATTAATGGAGCAGGAAAAGTGACTTGGACGCTTGCACTGTTCTTTGTACAAGCGAGCGTCATTTTGGAAGAATTGATTCAGCTGTAACAGTTTCTTATGCTATTTCAAATAACTTAATGATCTGGAGGGTTTTGCCAAGACCACGCGGGCCACGAAACCTTGGTCTTGAGTAGTTTTGCTTGTTTGTACGGCAGATTAATCGTTTCTCCAGTGAGTCCAGGTTGACACTGGGACCCATCAAGACTCCTATAATGTGCTTTCGGGAATATGAAGTGTTAGTAGATGAGAATATTTCAAATTTTAAAGCATTTATTAACAGAGTGTTAACCTGTTACGAAGGACTTTCCATGGAGTTTGTTAGAAACGAACAAAGAAAGACAGTCGGTTTACAAATGAATGCATGAAGTGCATAGATTATGTATCTGCGGATGGGAGAATTAATGTGAATGATAAATTAGGACGGAGCTACAAGGAAGCAGGGTTAGCATTGCGTGGTTTTATTAGTTTTAAATATGAAACAAATAAGTAACATTCTAAATTCTTTTTTTATATTTGCAGTTAAATTTATGTTTTTTTTCTTCTGATTGGCATAAAATATTCGATTGTGATGCAAATAATGTACAGTGCTCTCAGCAAATCCATATAAAACATGGACCATTGTGATCAGACGTCGTATATCCATGGAATATTAACAAAAATTCAGTAGCAGTAGTGCTTTTTTAATGTACGGTCATTTGTATGCACATATTCTATGTGGAATGCTATTTTCGAATAATGAAGAGTCTGAACCAATGATAAACAGTGTAAACCTCTGCTTCGTGAGTTTGGGTCGTTACTCTTTGCAGGTATTATATTATTTTCTGGCTTTTTATTGCTGAAAGTTCAGCGAAACTCCACCCAATTCTTATCTAAATCATGTGTTCAAATTGCAAGCTCTAGGATGAGGTGATTGTGTGGTGATTTTGAGGTGATTTAAGGCTGCTTAAACGGGATGTTCACGGAACAAGTCATGGTCAATGTTTACAGACTTCATACTGACTAAACTCTAACAAAGAGACGATATTTTATTCGGTAAAAATCCACATAAACTTCAGCGGTCAGCTGTCTGACTGTGTGCTCCATCTCCCTAATAACGTTTGAAGAAGTGGACTAATTTTGGTCAAACTTGATATTGTTCGCCAATCTTCGCTTTTAGAATTATCTAACTCCAATTAGAAGACGCCATTTTGATAAGATTTCACAGTCTTTCAGGTGAATACGAAATTCCCCGTCTTTTATCAAGCCAAAAGTTTACCACTGTTTTTGAAACACCCTACCACTTGGCGCAATCTTGTCTCTGTTAAATCTATCCCACACTTTCACACATTACTTATAGATATTTTAAATATTTTATATTTTATTATCTTATTAAAATTGTGATTTGACGGAAAATATTAAAATATTAACTTATATATCTATTTTAATATCACTTTACCATCTACTATTGGGTCTAGTAAGTGGTTTCTTAGTCTCAGTACTTTAATCACCAAGTGCATTAGTTAACTAACAAAATATAAATTTCGTGGTGGACGTTTAAAATATTTTTGTGCGGCCTATCTTTAAAATTACTGTAGCGACATTTAAGTTTATTTTGTGGTACTTTTTAGTGGAAATTATCGCTAAAAGAAGGTCATTAAGTTGAATGATTATCGTTTTTTTAGCTACTGATAACAGTTTTGTTCAAATGGAACCTTGGCGTCGTGCGTGTTTTCTAGAACACTTTACCCCTGTTTTCAGTGTCCCGCTGTCAGCTGGGAGGTGACTGTCGTGTCAACACGGAGGATGAAGCAAACACCTGGTCATCCTGCTGGGGAATTAATTCTGTCAATTCACTCAGGTAAAAATTTCAAATGATATAGTTTCAGTGTTTGATAATATAAGAGCTTTACAACTAACATGACTTTTTATGGATACTATATTGTATCTTGGTTTATATCGAAACCAACGTTCTCGGTTCATGTTAAAGAACAGTCAAACTATACAACAAATAATAAGGAAATCTAAAGTTTTGGTAGTGAATTAAATAGCTGTGGGTGTCCAAGCAGACTGGTTTAGTGACGGTGTTGTGATTGAAACCCGGTTCGAAGTCGGGCTGGATTATCGGCATTGTCGTGTTCTTCCATAGGCGAATACTAGAATATTCTCTGTAACTAATCCATAGCCCGCCACTTTAAGTTCTTAAATATGATCATTCATGTTAAACTAAAATAAATCTAAATGTTGTTTTATGTGGGCGTGAAGGCGGGTCTGCCACAGGATGCGTACAACGTAGATTATAGAATGTTCCAGAACAAATAAATGGGGGGAGAGGTTGTGTGGACCTAAGGAGACAAAGAGACAGGAGGGCGTATTTAATGAGGAGGCCCTAAATTATTGTAAATCTTTACAAAATATAGTATTTGAGTGATGAAGTCAAGGCCTGTGAGGTGCCTGGAACATGTAGAACGCATAGGATAATAAAATATTCACACGTAGTTTCAGTTGAAGAGCCTGAAGGGAAGAGATCATGTAGACGTAGATGGGAAGATAATATTAAAATAGGTCTTACGACAACAGAGTTTGAATTATTGGACTGAACTAAACTGGTTCATGAGTGGGGTCTTATCAACACTACAACGAACCTTTATATCCTATTAAAGGCAAGACATTATTGACCAGCTGAGCAACTATCAGTGTATATAGAAGGAATTTGATCGATTTGAGAAGTTACTTTTAAAAACTTAATGTATGTTCTCATCCTAAGCAACAACAAAAAAGCTATAGCCTCTGCATTTGGAACAGCGTCGCTCAATGAGCAATAGCCAATCGTGACTGGGTCTGGAATAGCGAGGCGGCCTTCGAGCGTCAGTGCGTGCACCAGCGGGTGTTCCGCCTCGCACCCTTGGCCTGGGGATCTCGCTCTTGGTTCTGTACCTAAGGAAGCCGTATCAAACGAGGGTCATCGACTAATCGATCATCACTTCGTGACTACAGATCGATATATCGATATCTTATACAACTAGTACAAGCTTATTTATACAGCCCGAAGCACTCGTGCCTTTGTGGATTTTTCGATGGAATTTTTTTTTTTCATTTCCCCACGACTGTTTGTTGTATTCGTCACTTGTTCTAAATTATTCTTCTCCCTTTATCTCTCGTGGTTATTCGGACGTTCCTTATCCATCTTAATTTTAAGAAACCTTATCCCAGTAGGTGGACGGAACGTTACAAAATTTCAGTTCTTAATATCTAAATGGAAAATATTCTTCTCACTTTAGACACCTCATTAAATTTTCGTGGAAAAAATAGTTACGAAACTGGTATTAGATAAAAATATTTTGTTTTCAAAGGGATTATTTGGTTTTAGAAAATGCTGTGAATGCCCTATACGAAGTCAGAATAGGTCACTCAATAATCCGACGGCCGGGATTTGATTCCCGGTATGTGTGCTGCGGATTCTCTCTTCATCATCGCCTCGTGAATGGACGTGGAGCACCGGTACTTGGTATAGACACCTTCACATCCGGTTGTAAAGTAACCGAAGCGTAAGGATGGGCAATGACCTAAATTTCGCGTCGACTTCGGAAGACATGGAGGTTAACATCCACTGCCGTATACGTCTTCATGGCTTTGACGCTGTGTCATAGTTACGTGCTCGAGGAATACTTTGATGGATGAACTGAATTTTTAAAACACTCCCATGAATGGAATACTACGTAAATAAACTGACAGACGCACGTAGATAGAAAACTGGGCTCCTAAGAAGAAATTATTTTTCTTTGGAACATAAGAGAGCTCCTGGGAACATTATAAGTCGCTTAAACCATATTTTACCTTATACTTTGTGTGGATTTTAAACGTGTTCTGTTTAAGATTTGAGGTTTTCACAGCTCAACAACCCAGAAGACAGAAATATTCGTGTTCTGTTTACATAATTTCGGATTAAATGAGGAATGTTAAAGCGTCAAAATGTGAAATGGATCCAACTTGCTCAGGGCAGTTCAATAGAGAACTTGTGTTTGCACCGTGATTACAAGTCATGCGTCGGTGATTGACTTTAATAGTTGATGCAGTAACGTTACGTAACTAAAACGTTAATCAGACAAACCAACGGAAAACAATTGCCGATGCCAGGCTAAAGGGGCATAAGACCTAAACGATCAGGAAGTGAAAAGTAATTTTATGAAACTGCTCAAAACTCGGGTTTATTGGTAAATCACGGATATCTGTAATATGAAATATAGGATATAAAGTAGCAATTATAATTCGGTTGTAAGGCGAATTTAACTTAGCTTCTCAGTGTCTTCGTTCATTAATATTTTATTTTATTAACTGAACTAGACGTATATGTTAATTGTCAAGGCAATTTTATTTTTTTCGATGTAATTATCTTGACACTGTTAGATAAATATACATAACATGTTCACGTATTGTAATTTTCTTAGATCCAAGTAAGTTTTTTATTCTTAGCTTTGTGTTTTCGACAGACCACATTTTAGACAATAATTTTTAATCTGAATCTGCTGAATTTATTGACAGGAGCTCTTGTCATTAAATAAGTTACTCAACATAATAATTACTAGAACAATATTTACGTTTTAATTAATGACTGATCACCTGAGGTGCAGAATTACAACCTGCCTCCTCGCAGGAAGAATTCAGCTTTAAGACATCTCGTTACGGAAGCTCAGTTAGCGATGTTTAACATGAGCCCATCCAACTAGTGTCTCCACCAAGGTGACAGCGTTCAAAACCGCGTTGCCTTTTAAGTGTGGGTGCATCCTACGAGGTTAAATTGTACTAAGTCAGTCCAAATGCGTGCTTTGTGGTTCTTGAAGATGCCTGTCTTCTGGGTTGTTGCGCCATGTAGTCTGGTAGAAGTTTACCGACGTTTCGGAGGCCCTTGCTGCCCCCATCATCAGGGCGAATCATTATGATATTTGACAGGATAATTGAATAGCACGCAGAAAGACCTGCTGTAGTGAAACTTTGTCCACCACGAATCTAAGTCACCCAGGATTGAATCCGGGGCTTCTGGGTCCAAAGTCGACCATGGCATGGCTTAGGAACGATTATTTAATGCAATTATTTATTCTGAAGATGAACTTGACGACTTCCACATTAAGTTAATGCAAGAGAAGACTTCGCCCTTTTCATTGTTCCCCGTTTACAATTTGTTCATGCGACCAGATACAACAGCCGATTAGAAAATAATTCTGCAACATATTGCAGAATGACTGATAAGAGCGTGCCGTTTGTCCCTTGCGTAATTTGCATGTGATAGCCATGAACATGGCATAACGACTGGAATCTGCAGATTATATGTACAAATATGTTGTAGCCGTTATTGCATGGGCTATTCTGATGTGCAGTTCTGAGTGCTAAAACGCTATAAGAGCAATGTAGTGTTAGACTCCACTAAATCATGAACCAGGTACGCGAAATTAATTATTTTTGATGGGATGACGACGTTGAAATGGATCTTTTCAAAATAGGTTCTCGAGTCATGAACTACATTAAAATATCTCAAGATAATTTAAAGTTAATTTAACTATCTAGGAGATCTAATAATCCTTTACTGCGAAGGAACTTATTAACGTGAGAGTAAAATTTTAAAGAGTTTACAGAGACTTTGGTGTGATAATATTCAGGAGCACATAAGTTAAAACTGCGAGGTACTGGTTGAACCAATGGTAAAATACAGTGGTGAGTCACAGACATGAGGAATTTTTACATAATTAGACGAAAACTGAAATACGTAAGAATTTTAGGCATTACTACACATAGAAGGAGGTGGAAAGATAAAATGGAGAGTTTAACTGAAGACAGACGACAGACGATGGCGTGGTACTGGAATCCTACAGAGCAAAGAGACAGGCTCAAAGAAGCTCTAGGTTCAGGATTTGAGACCCTTTGAGGCATTCAATCTAGTATTCGGCGAATACCAGGAGATGAAATAAAATACTTAATATTACAAACTTATTGAACAGATGTCCGATTTCAAAATAATTTTTGCGGTATATAACATGTTTAATCACGCACTGTAACTGGATGTGTAGATGAACGGCTAGGCCTAGAGAACCTAAAGTGGTGGAATGTGAAATTGTAAAGGCATTTCGAATCCGAAACAAGGATAAATATTTTACTGAAGTCCGCACAGCATCGAAACCTTGCGTTTATGTTTTGGAAGTGAAAGGTGGATCATTATAAAGAATGACAAAAGAATTAAAAAGAATTGCACTTACGAAACTTCGTAGACTAGCTACCAATTTACGTAGTTGAAGAGGTGAAAATTACTAATTAAATCGGAGATAATATGTACACAGAATATGGGAAGAAAGGGTCGATACAATTTTATATAACCTTTGCTCCAACGGCAAGAATAGACGCGAAAAGATTAATTTGCCTTCGAATCCTGGAACATTTTCATGAAGACACCAAATCCTTAAGCTCGAAGACGTTGTTAACAGTGTCGAACATTTGAATTCCTTATGTTTGTCTCGTGTTACTACATGTTAATCTATCTTAACTCTTTATTTAATCAATTTAACACCAATACAAGAGGATAATATTAAAGAGGGTTTAAGGGATGTGGACTATGAACGGGAATAAAATGGTTGGTGATCTCTGTTTTGAACGCTAGGGTCTTGTTTCCAGAGAGTTTTTACTTTAGTTATGATAGATCCAAATGTTCTCATCAACATTTTATTTAGGTGTACTTGTAGATGTAAGCACATAACCCAGTTTTACTCTCGCAAACTGTAATACAAACCCTCGGTGCACGATGCATGTGGAACTGAACTACTTGTTAAAGACACTTTGGCCTCTGCACTCGCTTTGTTTTCTGGTGTCTTCGGGGTCCCTTTGTATGCTGATTTCAATGCTCCAGGACAATTCCAAATGCACGTTATTGTCTGTTGGACGAAGCATGTGTTCGAACTTCGACCCTGCATATCGATTTTTATATTTGCTCGTGGGAATTTCCGATCATACCTTTGATAAAATGCTACATCAAACGAAACTTATACGCGGGTGCTTGAACCACGCTGGAAGGCGAGTCCTGAACGTGTTGTTCCATGCCCTGTCTTGTACATACACACATGTAGTACAAGTTTTTTTTTTTTCCAAAATGTATTTGTTGATATGTTGCATACATCGTTGCCCTTAATGTTGGTTTATTTCAGATTGAGATCCAACGATTATCTAATACGTCCGTAATTGATTCATTAGACAAATATTGGTTTATCGTCTGATGTATTTTTGATACACACTAAGATTTTCATCTTCAGGTGATTGATTGTCACATTCATAGTGGCAGATTCTAGTCATCAGCATTTTTATTTTAAGATTTATGGCGACAGCTGAGTTCGAACCCTGTACGATTTGAATATTAGGAGACTACCCTGCGGATAGGTAAAGGTCATGTTAGATTTAAAATTTTCAATGTCATTTGAAGGTCATTTTTGGTATCTGAGTGACCATAAGCATGTCAATTCGAGATCACGAAGAGGTAAACGTTATCTCAGGGTCACGACAATATCAGACCAAGGTTTTCCTGATTAGACGCCTCCAAATTTTGAAGATAATTACAAGGGCACAATATCAGCCCAATGATTTACGGAATAGAGGCCTCTAAATACTTCAAAGTCGTTTCAAGGTCATGTCTTCTCTCGCTTATTTCTGCCGAACTGTAAGTACCTGAGTTTCCATACTCATGTCAATATGAGGGCACGTATAGGTAACGACCACGTAAAAATGCAGATCTGTTTTTAATGAAAATTGCACTGTTTATTATATTTCAAGAATATTTTAAGTATCAGCAGATAATAAAGTTGTATATATTTTGTATCGGGTATCAGTAATCTGTTTGTGACCCGGTAACTTTGTGAAAAGTTCGAAGCAAATGTCACGTGGATTCAAGTAAATTAGGGGATTTGTCCGATCGACAGGAACAGAGAATAAATTTTATCACATTTTAGTAAACCGTTTAAGTAGCTTCGGATGCAAAACGTGTAGACATGTGTTTACTTCGTTAACTTTTGGAAAAAAATGTTCTAATATTTGTAATAAGTGTTGCACTCCGTTCTCTATGTTTGCACTGTGTAATGCAGGTTTGGATTTAAGCGTCCTTAGTCTGTTTAGAGAGACTACGAAATTTTGTGCTATGTAAAGTAAAGTTTGTCCCGCTATACGCCATGTAGGCGTTTGGGGTGAGTGGAGGTATAGCTCCTCTCTTCCTTGACCTCGGCACTAGATGGGGGTGAGTGGTCAGCATCACGCCCCGGCCGGCTTTACCCCCGGGAAAGGACCCCGGTACCCATTGTAGAGGAGGCTGGGTGGGCCCCAGAGCCGGTCTGGACGCAGAGGCTAGAGGAAAAAAAAAATCCTCTGCCCCCGTCGGGGATCGAACCCCGGTCGTCCAGCCCGTAGCTAGTCACTATACTGACTGCTATGACAACTATAAAATTAATTATTCGGTTTTGTCCGTCTAATCACAATTATATTTAAAATTTACAAATAAGATAATTAAAATATCGTTTTATGTTCCACAACTATAACATTTTCTCGGTCAAATTTTTATCCCCCTGTTTTGCGAACAATGTATATGGAAACGCAGTGCGGAGCCATGTAATTCTCCTGTTTGCAAGTGACCAAGTCTGCACAGATGGCTGGAATATGAACGAGGAAACTTGTAGCATGTATGCGTTGTTCCGCCTTGTTTCCTACACCTTATCTTTCCATATTCTGTCAATTTCGACGCTGCATGACGTTATCAGTTGAAACAGTGTTGTAGTGTATGCTTCTTAACCGAAAGGTCTTGGATTCTACCATCAGAGTCTTCTTTCTGAGAGGATGTTCGTTCATTTTGATACATTTCTGATCATCTAAGTGTGGACATGAAAATATCTCACATTAATCCCAGGAAGTTTAATGCAATTCTATGCTGAATGGCTTCTTCTAAACCAGAAGTCATGAGTTTCTTAAAGAATTTCTTCCTTCATTAATGTGGTTGGCGACTGAATGGAGACTGCGTTTCCTGTCGGGAGCTGACGATCAATGGACACGCAACAGGTGGCAGATAATAGGCTTCGTATTATGCATGAACCTGCTCTAATTTTCATCTGTGTAGAGAGACAGAGATTCTAACGCGATAAACAATAACAGATATGCAACCTGCTTTCGTGTATCAGTGGTTTACAGGCAACGTATGTCTGTCTGTCCTTTAGCATGCAAAGACGCTTCAATAGAAGAGTCGAGTTTTATAAAATTAGGTATTCGCCATCTTTAACTAACATTTTGGTACAGAGTGTTACTAGTCAAGGAATTTACTTTATGGAAAACTAAAATTCATAACCGTGGTCACAAAAGCCACCATTGAGTTCTATATTGAATAACTTAAAACCAATTGTATATTTACGTATTTATTTTCTACATCTTTCAAGATAAATTGTAATGTTATCCTCTAGTCTAAGCCTGCACAATTAATAAACTTGAAATAAGAATGCGAATAAAATGATTAGGGATATGTATAAATTAAGATGTAAAGCTGTGATTTGAAATCTATTATGAATATATGCAATTCTTATTTTAGTCGATAATTAAATACATGTGGGGTTAATGATATTGGGCACACAAAAAGGTATTCAGATGAACCATCATCACGTCCTGTCTAAGCCTTGTTTCTAGGTAGAAGTTACCTTTATATATTAAGAAGGTATAAATCACCCGTAAAGATCAAATTTCAGCGAAAGTGATTCAAATACGAGGTGAAATATGTGAGCTATAAACTTATTAAGTTTATTTAGAAAAAGAAGTAGTTTTCAGGGTGGAATATTTTATTCATGAAGACAGACATTCAAATTTTAATGTCTGTTTTTATTAAATGTATGGACGTGCCGGTCCTTGGAGAGCGTCAGATTGCGCGCTGGAGTTGCGCCACTCTAGCACGAACGCAGCGCCCTTTGCTAATTCGGTTTCCTCTGCGTTGTGTGACGCTGGGCCTTCCGGTAGGATCCTAGCAGGTGCCAGCTCTTCCGCTGCTGTTCATTCAGCACCAGATATAAAGCTCTGATTTGCTACACACGGTGACTCCGTGTCTATGGGTGTCCAACTCGGTGAATTAAAGGCAATGATGAAGCTATCAGTCTGCTTAAGCATCTCACGTCATGAGGACTTACAAAGAACATCGTTAACCTCGGCGCTAGACGGAGCTCAGTGGTTAATTTCACGCATCGGCTTGTTATGAAACAAGCTGTGTCAATTAATTTCACAACGTTCTCTCATTTCAGTATGCCATGTAGTGTTTATAACGATGAATAATAAATTAGGTACAGTGTAGAAGGAAGGGATCGTGTCGAACTTATGGTAATACCCCAAAGCTTGTCTGGAGGAACTGAGGAAAACAATTAAATCGAGTATCGAACCCTGGAACTCAAGAAAACGAAACTTGAGAGGTAATCACATAAAGACTTTCGGTGGAGAAAATTATCAGGAACACGACCGTCATCTGGGATTTTGCGTCGTGTGGTCTCGTAGAAATTGGCCAGAATTTCTGAGGTACTTACTGTCTCTACCATCAGGGCCGCCTTAATTGTGGATACAATAGGAACATCTGAAACGTCGGTCATTTCCAAGGAGACTACGCGGGGCAAAATCCCAGAAGACTGTCACATCCGGTTACGCCGTCGTGTGTATCTAATATCCCACAGTCCTCATGTAGTTAACATTTTGATTCGTGTTTAAGTAATATTTCTTACTACAGGAAAACGATATTCCACTATGCGCCATGTAGGCGCTTGGGGGGGGAGGCGGTATAGATCCTCTCTTCCTTGACCTCGACGCTAGATGGGGTGTGAATGGTGTCAGCATCACGCTCCGGCAGCTCTTTACCTCCGGGAAAGGACCACGGTACCCATCGGATAGGAGGCTGGGTGGGTCCCATATCTGGTCTGGACGCAGAGGCTAGACGAAAAATCCTCTGCCCCCGTCGGGGATCGAACCCCGGTCGTCCAATCCGTAGCCAGTCACTATACTGACTGAACTACGTCGGCTCAATGTTTTACTATAGACTTAATTAATTTGCTTTGGAATTAGATTTAATCTTCTCCTAGTAGACCTCATGTCAATGGCGGAAGTTTACATCCGACATTTATTCCAGTGCAGGGAATGACTACGCTCTTGAACCGACGTACTGTTAGCATCAATGTTCTTCGAGAGACTCACTGCTGTTATGAAGCCCGTGATTCTTTAAGCGTCTAATAACCTCGAAGTCTCTACCACCAGGATGCCGTTATGACGTCTTCTACGGACGGAACGTGCACACAGCAAAACTTAGGCACTCGGCTAATCATCGTCTAAAATCACATAGCGCGTTTCTCTCGCCTCACGAACTTCATTTGTCTGCGTTGCTAGCGGACACCCAGAGGTCAGAGGAAATAAAAATAAATAAGCGTCTAGAAACCTGTACTCGACTCCATTACAATAAAGCAATGGCCCCTAATGTGGGGCACGTTACGAATTAAGAGGCGCTAAAAAGCTCTGCCCACTTCGTGATGAGCGGTCAGGACTCGTTCTTCAGCTAGGCGATGCACTTCTCCGTATTAGGTGTTATTTAGTAAAAATGTCGTGTTCTGTTTGCAAGAATCCATGTTAACCAACGATACTTCATAGTAAAGGCGCGATTATGTTCCTGACGGAGACTTAGATTTATGTGAACACTTTTTATAACTGCCAAGTTATGATGGAGGCGGAAGGATGCGCGTAGTTTGTTTAATTATGCATTACGTCACGACAGTCATACACATCCTATTCGCTCGTTACTAACAGCATAATTATGCTGTAAATTATACCCAAAAAAAATGAGGACGGATTTTATGAATATGTTGCAACATATCGTGTGTTCTAAAAGACGGACGTTTCGAGACACGGCGCTCAGGTAGGCAAAAGGCTATTGTGAAAACTACGGCAACGTCTGAAGGTCGCCATTTTGTACCTAACAGTGAAAGCTAACTGATACTTTAGCGCACATTATGAAATGTTGAACTCTGTTAATGTTGATATAATTGCGTCATATTGTGAATTAAAATTTAATTATTCGTGTTTTTTCCGTCTAATCACAATTGTATATAAATAAAATTATACATAAGATATCTACGCTCTTCCTAGGTATGTTCATTTTTACATTTTACATTCCATTTTTATTTATTTTTATCTTATTACATTTTGTCTTCTATACTCGTTCTTTCAAGTTCAGTAATAATTAAAAATATTTTAAATTATTTACGTTACAGGCCAATGTTAAACCACTATCACTTCAAAATATACCCTCACTCCAATGAATTTGGATGTAAACATCATCAGAAGTTACACAACAACAGTAATTAAGTTTTAGTTTATAAGATTATAATTTTTAACTTTTAACTTTACACCTGAAGATGGTTCAATGTAACCGAAACATGTAGTAAAAAGTTGTACCAAATATGTAAATGATATTTTAATATCTTATGTATAATTTTATTTATATACAATTGTGATTAGACGGAAAAAACACGAATAATTATCTGTTAATGTTTGTTTTCGTATTTATAGGCCTCTGAGTACAGACAGATATTCTGTTATTAGTGAAGTGATAATTGGGTTTTAGTAATTACTGATGTTGGTTGCTCGTAGCGTCTGGTTTGCGCACGTCATGTCGTGAGGTGTCGGAGAAACGCGTTAAGTCTTCTTTATTTGCGAAGTCGAGTTGAACGCTGTTTAAAAGAGAGTAATATCACCAGCGCTGAGTGGAGTTCACTTTTTTACTCCAGGCTAGACCACTTTTTCAATTCAACTGATGATTCTGAAACGGCTGGCACTGCCAGTAATTACTGTAATGTAAGAGTTCATATGATGTAGTAATATTGCCGCATATAGTTTAGGTATCTTGATATTACCAATATCGTAATAATAATAATATTTAAATTTTGTTTTAGAGTTTTAAATAAGTAAAATTACGTTAAAACATTGCTTTTAAAAGATGCTCATTCATGCTATTCTCATAACGCTCCACAAATCTTATATCTGTAAATAATTTAAATTTTCTCGCTTCTTTTTAAAGACAGCAGAGTATTTGAACTTCAAAATTTTTGTAGCTATTTATTAATATCCCAGTACTGACACGGCTTTATTGAGATACTAATGTTTAAAAGATTTGTTTACAAAAAAACGAAACAATTTAAAATATTGGGACATAATATGCCAGACAGAGGGAACAATATTGTCGTAATAATGTATCTAAGGGAAATCAGTTATGTGGCCTTCGTGAAACTTCGAATTTTTTAAATCACGTGATTTATTTGTCCAGCTGAATGAATTTCGACTGTTGGAAGAGAATCATGTACGGTGGAATT
The DNA here is from genome assembly GCF_977971745.1 of Zootermopsis nevadensis. Lineage (NCBI taxonomy): Eukaryota > Metazoa > Arthropoda > Insecta > Blattodea > Termopsidae > Zootermopsis > Zootermopsis nevadensis. The sequence continues at coordinate 11,966,696 of NW_028259138.1, forward strand.
ATATATTTTGACAAAATATAATTTATGGCCAACACGTAGGTTAATTTACTGAGAATAATGGGAAATCTTATCACAGAAGAAGACTCGAAATGGAGATAATTTGGAAGCGATAAATTGTGGTTCCTTATCTTAATCTAACATTATAGTTGGATTAATAACAGAAAACATTGATTAAATAACTACTGTATGTTAAATTTTAAAATGTTTATGAAATTAGGCAAAGACATTAAGACATAGGAACCTTGGAATGTATGAAACAGGATGTAGAAAATTACGACAAAAATAAACATAATTATTCTCAGATAATTTTTGTATGACAGAAGGACGTACGAATTGATGTCTGATACGCAGATGCAAATAATTTGTCACCAATGACATTGAGAGGCATAAATTGGCCGTTTGCGACTTTGGTGCTTTCGCAGTGTTTATGGCGCCAATCAGCGATCCATCTAAGCCGTCATCTATTCAGTCTGTAAGCCAATACATCAGTCATCAAATTACGAAGTCAGTAATTAGTTACTTATTAATCCAGTCAGTTAGTTGGTTGTTTAGTTAGTTAGTTAGATAATTAGTCAGTCTGTTATTTGATGCATCATATATTCAGTGAGTCAGACACTAATTACGTCTGAGCAAGTTAATCGGTTGGCCAATTAATCTGTGTGGGAGTCAGTCGAGGGTCCGCGGTGACCGCGCGGTCTGAGGCGTGGGCCTTCTGTCGCTGGGACCGTGGGGTTCGAATCCCACTCAAGCCATGGATGTTTGCTGTGCTGTCCTGTGTACAGGTAGAGGCCTTGCGAAGGGCCGATCCCTCGTCCAAGGAGTCCTACCGAATATCTATAGATCGAGCCAACGAAAAGTTGGGACCCGCAGTGCTCAGGCACTTGAAGAACGGGTCGTCCCAGTATCTCAGTGAGTCAGTCTACTATTTATTTTAGTCTGTTATTTAGTCGGATTAATATTCAGCAAGGCAGTATGTCATTTATTTCGCCACTAAGCAATTAATTTTCGATGTAATTAGTCAGAAATTCAGTTGTTTATTTAGGCAGTTACTTAATCGGTTAAAGGAAAAACTTCTTAATGACTGAACTAATCATTACGATGTGCACGAGCAGTATTTTGCCTCTCCCGCCGGAGTACTTGAAGCTGGAACGTGCCGGAGGAGGGCGCCACAAGCTTCTTGCAATCTGCATCCTGCAATCTCGACTAATTGCTGTCCTCTCCATCAGAGAGGGCTGACCGGCGCGGAAGCTAATTTACTTTGCGTGTTCGCCATGCTTCCTTGCCTTCATAACAATTTTTTGTTGTACCGGGTATGACCTAACTCTTGAGTCCTTCATTAACAGCCGTCATCACTCGGTCTTAATCTGAGCTGTAACATCGAACTGCCACGAGTCCTGGGACCATAACAGCTGTCGGATAGAATCCTATTGACGCGCGGTCAGGATTGCTTTGTTAGCCACCGGCCTGTTCAAAACAAATCCGAGTCCTTAAGAAACCTTCAGTCTTTATGTCGATGCTAGCAGAAAATAGGCTTCTATAACTAACTAACTAACTAACTAACTAACTAACTAACTAACTAACTAACTAACTAGATGGCTTACCGAACCTGAAGGTTCATCACCGCATTAACCAAAGCCCTCCACCGGACCCTGTCGTGGGCCAACAAAATCCAGTCTCCCTCGACTCCTATCTCCCATAGATCCCGCCTGAGATTATCCTACCATCTACGTCTAGGTCTCCCCAGCGGTCTCTTCCCCTCAGGCTTCCCAAATAGTGGACCCAACCAACCAGATGGCTTACGGAACCCGAAGGTTCATCACCGAACTAACCAAAGCCCTCCACCGGACCCTGTCCTGGGCCAACAAAATCCAGTCTCCTTCAACTCCTATCTCCCATAGATCCCGCCTGAGATTATCCTCCCATCTACGTCTAGGTCTCCCCAGCGGTCTCCTCCCCTCAGGCTTCCCAAATAGTGGACCCAACCAACCAGATGGCTTACGGAACCCGAAGGTTCATCACCGAACTAACCAAAGCCCTCCACCGGACCCTGTCCTGGGCCAACAAAATCCAGTCTCCTTCAACTCCTATCTCCCATAGATCCTGCCTGAGATTATCCTCCCATCTACGTCTAGGTCTCCCCAGCGGTCTCTTCCCCTCAGGCTTCCCAAATAGTGGACCCAACCAACTAGATGGCTTACGGAACCCGAAGGTTCATCACCGAACTAACCAAAGCCCTCCACCGGACCCTGTCCTGGACCAACAAAATCCAGTCTCCTTCAACTCCAATCTCCCATAGATCCCGCCTGAGATTATCCTCCCATCTACGTCTAGGTCTCCCCAGCGGTCTCTTCCCCTCAGGCTTCCCAACCAATACCCGGTGCACACCTCTTGTCCCATCCATGCGCGCTACATGCCCAGCCCATCTCATTCTTCTCGACTTAATCACCCTGACAATATTGGGGGAGCAGTACAGATTTTTAAGCTCATCATTATGCAGTTTTCTCCACGCCCCATCGTCTTCCCTCTTAGGCCCAAATATCCTCCTCAACACCTGCAATCTGTGTTCCTCCCTCTCAGTGAGAGCATGTTTCGCACCCATACAAAACAACAGGCAAGATTATTGTTTTGTATACTTTAATTCTCAGGTTCTTAGAAATCAGACGGGAAGACAAAATATTTTGAACTGAGAAATAGCAAGATTTCCAGAATTTAATCTCCTCCTAACTTCCTCATAGTATCATTTTGATTTGTTATTGTTAATCTATATTAATCATTACTCAGCTTAGTGATTAATTTATATGCATATTTACACAAGTACAGATTCCTGATTTTTAAAATTTGACTCTAATAACGTAAGCTATTTGCACTTACGTTTATGTTTAATTGAATTGAATTGAATTGAATTGAATTATTTAACCACGTTTGTCAGTAGCTCAGATTACACTTTTCTTCAGATGATACAGGAAAGGATATGAAAGGAAGCGGTCGTGGTGTAACTTAAGCTGTGCCTGTTGGCTGGATGGGATGAGGGCGCGACAGTTGAGATTTGAACCCTAGACGTCCTGAATATGAAAGACTACATGGATTTTTACGTAGACCCCAACTAATTCTGTTAATGATTTGTTAATTACGCTCTCGTAAGTCTAAATACGCCTATACAAAGTTGAAATTTCGTGCAACGTGAGAAATTTCATCGCCGTGGTTACGAATGCAATAAATGAACACCCATTTCTACGCAAAATAACAAAGAAAGTATTTTCAAAATGCCCGCACTTACTGGCATATGCCTTTGGTCTCGTTTATGTTGACTCTGAATTATGATTCTAGAAAAAAATCAACGGGTTTATTTCGGATGACCTGACACAATTTTCCGCTTACGAAAATTGTTCTCTCTGACTGCGTCTGGTGGAATCCGCTATGTTGACGTCACTAGCTAATAACTGACCGTCAACAGCAAACAGCTGTTTGTATCGGGGATATGCTTCGACTAATCTGTAACCATGTAACCATGATGAGATTCAGGAGGGAAAAAAATGATGTTTACACTTTACACTGGCTTGGCTTGCGTAGTTACGTAATCAGAAACAGTATTTCCAACGTAGCAAATAATCTGTTTCTTCCCGCCGCTAACAGATGAAGGCGCATCTGGGTATAACGAAAATACCTGCATGGGCGAGAGCACACGTTTATACGGGCAGTCGGTTGGTGCAGCGGATCTGTTAGTACGTACGCGTTTAAGCCATGACCTTCCGGGTCCATGATGCGCGCCTCTAGCCAAGTGCGGCGATAATCCAACTGTGTTGCCTACAGCGCGGAATCACTTTCTCCTTCGTCCCAAGCTCCGTGCACGGCGCGGGCCCGAAAGAACACTCCACCACATCAATTTATTAATAAGTTTATTTTTTTTTTAAATTTAAAGCGGGTGTAGCCTTGTCTCGAACATCTGTTGCTTTAAGGCTTCGACCGGGATGTTCTTTTGTTAAATCTTACGTGGTACCGCCTGATTCGACTTCTAATGGTTAAGTGAAGTGTTTTCTTCGCGGTACGGTCTGGATTCGTAAATATTATGAAGACGAGCTTCGGCTTCAAAGGGTTAACCAGCTGATTTTCGTAATGGTGAGGTGTAGTGTTTTCTTCGCGGTACGGACTGAATTCATAAATAATATTCAGACGATCTTCGGCTTCAAAGGGTTAATGTGGCGAAAAAAAGGGTGTGATAAATATTGTCTGTTCCATTTGTATCTTATATGCGTCATGTTTGTGTTTGATTAAATATATTTATTTTGTACAGTCTTACACAAACGTTTTAAGTTTATTGGTGTTGTAATATTTTTAATATATATTTATACGATTATTTATTTATTTCCTATGTCAATTCATACTCATTCCAAGAAAATAATTAAACATTAATTCCACAGATAAATATAACGTCTGACTACAATAAGCAACTTACCATGAAAATGGAAAGCTACAAACAGAACTACGGATCATTATAATATATTGCATCAAATATCTAATAGTTTTTAAAATATTTTAAATTGATAAAAACCTGAAGACGACGGTATTACCCGTCGAAACATGTCGTTTTAATAAAAGCGCTGAAAAATATAATGTAAAATCGTATTTACTATTAAGAGCGCTAATATAATATTTTACACAACAAAATGTTTTAATATTATATAATTTTTACAACACCAATAAACTTCAAACGTTTGTGTATAGACTGTACAAAATAAATATATTGTCTGTTCCCTTCTGATACAATTTACGCACGAAACTCAGTCAGCTATTCGTAATAACTTCGTTTTTCAATGAGTCAAAAGAAATTTCTCACATTTTATGGAACCAGGGGGGAATATTTCCCCGTTTTATGAGAATCCGCCGGTTGACACTATCCCAAGGCAGACGAATGTGCTTCATATCTTTAAGATTCACTTTAATATTATCCACCCATTTAAGCTTAGCTCTCCTAAGTTGTGTCTTCCCTCGAGATGTTCCTACTGAAAGCTTAAGAGGAATTCTTCTCTCTCCTGCAATGAAGACGCATCGGGCATTTTATCCTCCTTGATTTGTTGATCCTAATAATATTTGAATAAAAGCACAAATTATGAAGCTGCTCGTTATGAAGTTTTCTAGTGTCATGGTCGCGTACTAGTGATTATCTAGGGCAGGGTGGTCCAAAGTTTATCTTCCCCTGGGGCCTAGAATAATGTTCCTATTGGACTGAAGTAAGAAGAGAAACTTCTGGCATTGTTTTTAAAAAGTAACAGCTAGTTTTAAATATCTTTAACAATACTTAGGTGATTGGAAATTACGAATAACCACAGTTTATGCTCAAATAAAAGTTTAATAGAAATATGCGTGAACTACAATGAAGTTACGCGTTGTTTATGCATTAACTCGTGCACACTCTTGAATCTAACACAAGTAATCTCGCAGACCTGGTTAAAAGTGGTCTTTGGCCGTTGTGGCCCGCGGGCTGCCAGTTGAACGACGCTGATCTAGAAGTTTGTGGCAGTGGTTTGTATTATTTTTACATTTTACGTATGTTACGTTTCTTGAATTGGCTGAACTCAGGAGGTTAGTTATCGTTATGTTAAGAGATTTTTATTCCCTTTTATCGAAACGTATGGAGATAAGTAGCCTGTTTTATGAGTTATTGAGGGAGAACAGCGCAGCTACACAGCATCATACGTTGATAATACCTTATTTAAAATTTCGGTTCCTACCTTCAGGAAAACATACTACATTTCCGTTAAAAAAAGTAGCTCGTTAATTATACTTATGGAAACAACGTATCTTTCAAAGAGCTACTGAGATGTTTAAAACGATACAGATATTGTGTACATAATTTGCCATTTGCAGGGTTTATTATTCTCTATGTGATTTTGTCCACACATTAATATATGATGATGATGGCACAGAATCATTATAAATCATGCAGTGTAAGTAATGAGATGTGTTAATTTCATATTTTGAATTCACAATAGCCTAAGTTACACACTCATAAAGGTAACGTAGAACATGTGTTTAATTTTCATTGAATTATTCTTATTCTTCTTCCTTTCGAGGTTTAATCCCATTGAACCAATTTAGAAGTCACATAGCCTATTCAAACCACGTTCGATCTGAAGCTAATATTAATAACATTTCGTGATTTGATAATGTGTAGTCTTGCATCTTGTAGAAACAACCAATTCTTCTGGTGTTTATTAGAGCCATCCATCATTTTCTTAACTTTAAATAAATTCCTTGTGTTGTCACTTCGCTGCCTTTGTCTAATTTCATCTATTCGTTTTGACTCTGTACGTGTGTACCGATTCAATATACCGGAAAACATTCAGGTAAAAGCAGAAATGAAGTATGCGACTGATTTTCGAAACACGCTTTGAATTTTAGTGGTTAAATATTAAAAATGTAACTTGAAAACGAAATGTAGGTGGGAAGATAACATTCAAAACAAGACACGATGAATTGGGTCGTCTAAAGACACGGTACTGTGGGCTATAATTTCTTTATTTATATATTTTTGAGCTGAATCTTTGTTTCCTGTTTCTAGAAAGTCAGATTGTCATTTGATTTGTTAATCGCTACCCACAATTACAATTTGCATCCACACGTTAAAACTACTGATTGAGGGCTTTAATTGTTTTTACATCGCTTTTCTCTGTCACTTTGCGTGTTCATATTTAATTCAGTTGAACTGTAAGCATACATAATTTAAATGCAATATTTGGCATGGAAATAACGACTTGTCCACCCATGTCATAATTAGTGTACGAATCAGAGCTTCAACATTAATTTCTCTTAAAAGCATTCCACAGTTCCTTGTTCGTAAGCAGGAGCGGAACCTAAGTGCATCTCCACAAGCAAAATATCTTGCGCTACATCGCGATGCTTCTGTTTCCAAATGTAAGCGACAAGTAAAATCTTGTTTGCTAGTCTGTGATGAGGACTTTCTGACTTCGAATATCGACCGAGACATTTCTTAATTTTCAAGTATTACATCGGTTTCTTGAATGTCTGATATACTTCGAACCAGATAGATCTTAGTGAATGAACCGTCACAAATCGGCCGCCTGGAATTTCGTATACAAAATATGACATTTTATTTGCACCAGATATTATGACGAAAGCATCGTGTTTTTATTTCTTGAATTAGATGGTGATGTTTCCTCAGGGTCTGATGTAATATTTGTACAGTCAAAAGGTCTCGGTCGTCAGAGCATCGTTTATTTTCATGCAAATAACATTGCTTTAAGAGAGACCTTCTATTTTGCGAGACGCCTCTTGAAAGTGAATTAAATGACATCTATCGACAAGTGTTACACATATCGATTTGTGGAGTGGACAAACTCATCGGAAAAAGAAAATGAAATTTGAGTGAACCCATTCTTGATGTTAAAGCAGACTTTGAGATTGGATTCATGTAAAATGAATCTCTTTCTTGGTGAGAATGTTTCGAAGTTAGAAGAGTCCCACATAAGGTAGACCGCCCAAAGAAGACTCACAAATTGCAGACAGTGGATCATATATCGTCATGATTTAGATATCCGTTATCATTTCAGTTAAATCACAGTGTGTTTGTATTTTGCCTATAATTTGTAATAACCAAATAATCGTGTTTGAAATTTCTTTTTTTTCCCTTACTTTTAGGGCGATTGAGGTTAAATATGGAGTAGACATTTTGATTGATAGTTTCCCCCCCCCCCCCCCCCCCCCCCCCTAAGAGTTGTAACATTCTGTCGTAGCATTATAAAGAAACCGGAAGTTGCAAAACTCTGTAATCACGGATGGTACTCCACCCACGACCACGTGACTACTCTGTTCTGCCATTCTGACCTAGCTGAAGTGACGTCACGATATGAAAACACGTAACGCTCTGCTCGCCAAGCGGCACAATGCTATGAAGTTATAAATATTTTTTTTTCTATTATTATTTAGCGGTTATAGGAAAATATTGCAGCTAGAGATTATCTTTATTTCTGCTCGTATTTCAAGTTTGTCCAAGAATATCAAAATGAAAGTAACAATTTATTACAGTCTTTACGTTGTAGAACGTTGAACACTACTTGTATCGATTATTTCGTACTAACTGGTTGATCTTATGAGACAGACTTATCAGATTTTGAACGCAATTCCTCGATGTTATCGTATACGTATGATTCAAGAAACAGGAGTCATCTGTGGGATATATTTCATCCACTGTAATCTGAATAAATGCAACCAGCACAGCATGAATTGTTTTGAGCACGTTAAAGTGAAGATCTACACGATCATTATCATGGCACACGAAAACCTCGACCCGCGGGCCTGATGTTGATCGCCGTCTTAGGCCCGCATTAAGATTTACAGTATTCAATACATTCAATTTGTAGCTTAAATGCGTCATGTTTGTGTTGATTAAATATATATTTATTTTCACAGTCTATACACAAACGTTGTAATTAAATGATGTTGTTAAAATTATATAATATTAAAACATTATGTAGTATAAAATATTATATTTTGGCGATTTTTATCGTAAATACGATTTTACATTATTTAGCGATAAAAATCGCCAAAATATAATATTTTATACTACATAATGTTTTAATATTATATAATTTTAACAACATCATTTAATTACAACGTTTGTGTATAGACTGTGAAAATAAATATATATTCAATACATTATTTAATTCACTGTTGTAATCTACGTGTTATGTACAATATGAAGGTGGTTTATGTTTTTGACAGTGAAATACTAATATTTAATTAATCGTTACGCTGGTCTCGTTTTCGGAATTGATATTTTCAGCTGGTGGTATTGAATTGCATGGCCCATGACAGTGACAAGAAAAATGTGTCTGACTCAGGGCTACTTAAAGGTTGTCCATGCCTGCATTAGGTGAAGGTGAATGGTAAGCTTTACGTCCCGTCATTTTATATCAGACTAAAGATACTCCAGTGATCGCCGGGAAACAGAGCTAATTTGTACGTAATGAGTAACAGAAAAATTCCTGTATTAGTCCACAGATTTTTACTGACTGACTATCACGTCTCATGATAAAGCTTCGTGTCATCGTAGTGTATTTTATTTAGTGTTCTGTCTGACGACAGGTCCATATTAATGTTATCCTCCCATCTACGACTATTATTATTTAGTGTTCTGTCTGACGACAGGTCCATATGAACAGGATCCTTCCATCCTTTTCTCGGACTGGGACCTGTTCATATACGTTCTTGGAAGATGATCCAGAAGTGGTTTGCCATTGCCTTCTTCTGTGTGTGAATGGAGTAATTGTTGGGATGCCACGGAGAAACCGGGGAAGCCCCCGGAGGAAAACTCCGTGTTGCCTAGACCACGGCCTTGCCCAACACAAGTTATAAATTCGAACCCGAGACCCCAGGATTACAAGGCCTAACCGCTAGTCATGGTAGTGTATAAAATAGTTTTTGTTTTAATTAATGCGATTATTCCGGAGTAGTCTATAATTATATAAATATATTTTATTCTCATACATGAAGGGAAGACTGTATTAGGGGGTTGTATGTGATGACGATATTATAATATATTTTGGGAAAAAAATGGAATGTGAGGATGTGACTTTGATTGAACTGTATGAGGATAAAATAAAATTTCTCACTTTTTATTAGCCTGTGATGAAATATGGACTTCGATAAAAGCAGAACAACAGTCAAACTCTCGATAAGACCTCGTGCTGCCAACTTACGTGGTTGGTGGTACTGAAATATGAATGATTCGAGCAAAGTTCAGTCGAAGATGTCCAGATTTTTTGTTGAAGCCATTCTGTGAAACGGAAGCCATTCTGCCATTGTGTGCTGAAATCTGGCGTAGTAAAAGACCGAGGGAGGGGGCGGAGGCGTGGAAGCACAGGAAGCTACACAGGGAGGAGGGGGAAGGGAACTCGCGTTTGGTGAAGTAATTTTCATTGTGTTTCAGTTTTGTTGTTGTCGTCAGCCATCTTCCCTCTTCCCCTTTCCCCTCCTGCCTTTCTGTCGCGTGATTGTGGAAGTAATCTTGTACAGGCAACACAATTCCAGAAACTCATGATGATCGATCTATTTTTCGACATGAATTTACGTCATTTTATCATGTTGGTAACATGTATGGTAGGGATTCACGAATCAAGACCTACTCCGTGGTTAGCACTCTTGCTTTTTATTCGAGGCATAAGGGAATCCTGTGTTCAAATCATTCCCCGGAGGTCAGATATCCTCACTGAGGGTTATATTACGAGGTGCAATCGGAAAGTTTCAAGACTGCGCCTATAAAAACCCGTACACTTATCTCAGGTATTAAATTCATCTATCACCCTCGAAGTAGTTCCCCTGGGAGTGAACACAACGATCCCAGCGCCGCTGCCAAGCCTGGAAGCATCCCTGGAAATCTTTCTTTGTCAGCCTGTCAAGCACCATCTGCGATTCTGCCTGAATCTCTTCTATCGTCTCAAATCTCCTTCCCTTTAGCTGAATTTTCATCTTTGGGAAGAGAAAGAAGTCACACGGAGCTTAGAAAGGAAGTTGGGGTCGGTTCTTGCAAGATCTTTGAGCTCCTGACAAACGAGAAGTCGATTCTGCTTCTGGTCCTCAGACAGGATGCGTCGCATGTGGAGTTCTTCCTTTAGAATCAGCTGACAGGTCCCATAGCCTATCCCAACAATGTCGCACAAGTCGTTGATGGTACGACGTCGATCTTCGTGAATGGCCTGCCGAATCTTCGTAACATTATCGGGCGTTGTGCTCGAAGATGGTCGTCCAGAACGCTCGTCATCATCGACAGAGGTTCGGCCATTTTTAAAACGTGAATGCCACACAAAGGTTTGTGCACGACCCATTGCGGACTCCCCAAATGCTTGCTTTAGCATTTCATAGGTTTCCGTAGCCGTTTTGGCGAGTCTTTGGCAAAATTTGATGCACACGCCATTCCGAAATCGCAGGAGGGTCGGTGTAATGCACTACCAAAACGCCCGCAACTAAGAAACAAATGCTAATTCGATGATGCCGGCTGGCACACTGATTCACTATGAATGTAGGCCGCACCCCCTAGCGACAGAAGCTCGTACTACATCCGGTTCGCCCTCTATTGACACAGTCTGGAAAATTTCCGATCGCACCTCGTATTTTCCTCAGTCCCTCCAGGTAAATGCGGGATAGTACATTTCAGTATCAGCGTCTTTTCCACATCCTTTCCAATTCACAACTCACACATTGGACCATTTGACGCCATATTAAATAAACTAGGCAGTAGAACAAGGATCATTTAAATACAGAGACTGGACACGCAGTCCGTCTCTCCAATGTCTGGGCCAATATCGAAAGGCTTGTTACATGAACAAGTTCTGATACAGGGATCAACATTTGTGTCAAGAGTAAGTTTTTAAATTGATTTATAAAACATTCGTAATAAAATGTTGTTCCTATGTCTAAGCACCATGAAGTGGAGGGAAGTACCCTCACAGTTTTTAATGTGGCAGTAGACAGTGGCGTATATTGGTCCAGGAGTCTAGTTTTTGGGAAATGCAATAGTACTAAATTCCCTCAATAATCGCACCAAAGTCGAAGGAATTTATATAATAGTAATATTAATAAACATGGCTGAAACATTACTCTGTCACTCCTGCACTGTTACTGGTCTGGCAGAGAACAGACGGAGATACGACACTGGGCGCTAACCTTTAGCCTCAGGCTCGTTATCCTAGCTCAGCTTTTTAAAATACAGATTTTATATTTATTTTTAAAATCAGTCACTAGCCTTCGAAGAAATTAAATTCTACACGATCCGCGATATTATGGAAGTATAATATTAAAATTAATTTGAAAAAGATGTTTAGCGAAGTTTTAAACAGAACTGAATTTGGTTGACGTGCTTTCTTAAATCCTTTAGAAAGTTTAATCGCAAACCTTTTGGAAAGTGGGTATTTAAAGAACGAATTAGAGACACGAAAAATAAGGACCATGATAATATGAAATGGAATCAGCTGGTACTGAATCAATTCTGTTGTTGTGTTAGTAGCGGCAAACCATAGGTTCCACCATCTTTATATGTTTATTAATGTAAATACACTTGCTTCCTGTGGCTATCACGGTGGTCAGTCTGAGGGTTACTATGGGAACGGATTTGTGACAGGAAGTCCTAAGAGCTTAGCAAATGATACACCGCCTGTTATATCTGTCCCTTCAATTTTCTGTATAATTTCTCGGATGTGGAAGAATCTTCCTGTCTCACGGTTCTACGTGCTCGTTCAACAGTCACCAACGCTCTGCGTTGTCCTCATAAGTCCTTGTTTGTAGGTCTGAATTAAGGAGGCAACAAGCAGAACTTGCCGACGTTGTGGTAACATCTGCAGCTTTATTCTGGAGGTAACACGGTCCGAATCTCGGCCCGGTTATCAACTGCGTTGATAGTTCTTGAGATCTTTCTCAGTTACTCCCAATTACCTCTGTATAGTGCTTTGAATTTGGCCACGGTGATTTAGGTTTGTATATTTTACCTTATAATTCTTCACACCGAGCGGTAAAATGTACCAGAAATCCTCCGTAGATATGTTTAACTTTTACATCTTATTTGGAAACTTATATTTGAAAGAGTTAAGCCAACTATGAAAATTTAAGAGTAACATTTAACCCACACTGACATTACAACCTTCCCATCCTTTTCAATATTGTAAGCCTGTACCACGTGACGCTGAGAAAAACGACTTCAAATCAACTTTATGACAGATAATTTTAACTGTGTATTTCCTGAGTAGAAATCTAGATATTTACTAATGCACTATAGGTACATAGAAGATGGGAGGATAATATTTAAATATATTTTGGTTAAAGGGGTTTTGAAATTTACTGAAATACTTAGGGTCATGTGAAATAGCGACCTATGGTGTTCACTGTTTTATATTTCTTAAAACACAACGTTGCAAGAGAAAAGTGTAGTTAAAGCAAGATGTCTTCTCAGATGAATCTAAAATTCAAGCACGATTCTGGAAATAGGCCTACTGTATAACTGCATGAATTTTAATTTTTAACTATCGCCCGTTAGGTTTTATTCGTTTCCCTTAACGACTAACGCAGAATGTAATAAAATCACTTCGAACGTCATCACGATCGAGTATTGATCATTCCTGATTCGTATTTTTGAGGGCCAAGTATAGAATGTAACCTGTTCTGAGTGAAATTCTTCGCTGTTTTACCCAGTCTTTCCAGACATGTTCTAGGCTAAGAATATCGTACTCCCACTTTATAATTTACAGCATCATTCCGTAACTCGGAGACAAACCGTCCAAGGATCCGTTTTTGTACAGGGTGTTGGAAAAGCGACGGACACGAATAACGGACGCCTAGAACACTGACAAACAGAACACGTAGAGGGACCAAATACTCTGTAAGATTTCGTCACTGAGATACAAACCCAGAAAGTACCGTCAAATGGGGCGATCTTGTAGTCGTCAGAATCTTGATTCTGGCGACTAAAGGCGAAGATCGCGTGTTGTTGATACTATGGCCGCCAGAGACCAGCACTGCCATCGCGTAGTGTGTGCTTTGAAATCGTACATGGCGGTAGTCCTTCAGAAAGTGAGCAGAAATCAAATTAATACGTCGTGAACAAATATTGAAATATGTACCTGATAACCTGGTGCTTGTGGTAACAGTGATCACGTTGCATTCAGGGTGTCTGCTGGACCAGGAAATTGATTATTCAAGTTTACGTGCGATGTGATGGGTAATCACAGCCTCTTTTTTTTACTGAACTCAACTAGATCCAGATCGATATTTGTGGTTTGTCTTGAGATTCTTAAGACAAATGCACTGAAACATGATATCTCTCTCTCTCTCTCTCTCTCTCTCTCTCTCTCTCCAAGTTAATTTTCCGCTGATGTTTCTCAGTAGACTCTGAAGTTCTGATCTTGTAGGTAAATAAAGAAAGTGGTTTTTCCATCCAGAGAAAGTTCAAGAACTCAGATGTGGCGACAAAGGGGAGATACATTTTAACCTTTTTATAAATCAGTTAATGCTAAACAAAATAACGTTACTATAAATATATGATACATAATAGATCTTTTTTGTAGAGTTCTGACAGTGATGTAATAAAATTTTGATAGTTGGAGTTTTGGATCTTGTCCAACGTTTGATGTTACGAAATACACAACGTTTCTAGGACCGGATGGACCTGCCCTCTTAGCTAACCACGTCACCGACTGAGCTATGTTATGGGTTATGTTTTGGGGGGAAACATTCCTTCTTCACGATGTATCTATGTTATGTTCGTTCCTACGAACATCCGGGCCCTGATTATGAGTTTCCTGGCGCTGTGATTACTGCATAGATATAAAAAGCCAGATATCCACAGTGGGTGCTTTTTACCTTGACATGAAACAGTATTTTAATTGACTGCATCTAGATGAATGACGAAGCTTGTACGGAAGTTGACTGTCACTTGTTGAGGGAAAGGGAGGGACACCGCCCCACGCGTTCAACGCCTGAGATGTTAATTCAGCCTCTGCCGGAAGGAAGCAGGGAATTATGAAGTCAAGTTTTACAATGGGTGCGCGACCTAGAGCCAGCCTCATCATCCTTGGGTTCCTCCTCGGTCAGCACGAAGGCCAGCCCATTGAAAAGATCAGACAGTAGCCCACTCATCATTATTCCAGCGTTTCCCCTCCTGGGTTTATAGTACAAGGGAAATCTTTGTCTGAAGTTTGGATGCGGGTTTTCATTCGTTCATTCATTGTCGTCGCATTCATAACACAATTTGCCTTCAGGTGAGCTCAGAAATGAGCTTCATTGACTGTTATTCATTCACAAGCTCTTTCCGTTCATGTTGCTGGGAACTAAATCCAAATAAACATTTTACAACTGCGACACTGGACGTCTACGTAGGTAACTATGTCACTCAGTGGAGTAGAGATCAAATTGAGAAGCTAATTGTCGCTTAGCCAGTCAAGAAATTCTTCATTTCATTAGTGTACCAGCAAAGGGCCGCCAACAGTAGCCAGATGAATCCAATCCACACTCTTTCATACTGTTTTATGAATATTTATTTAAGCATCTTTCTATCTATACATAGATCTCAAGATCTTCCGAGTGGAATTCTCCCATCAGGCTTCCGAACCAAAACTTTGTAACATTTCTTGTCTCTCCTATGCGCTCCACGCGCTCTAATGCCATGATGCTTAATTCGGATCATTCTAATTACATTTAATAAAGAGTACAGTTTATGGAGCCTTTCATTAAGAGGTTTTATACAGCCTCTTCTCATTTCATCTCTATTAGGACCAAATATATTCTCACCTTGTTCCCAACACTCTCAGTCTGTGTTCTGCCATCAAAATGAGGAACTTAGAAGATGACTGTCTCCTGGAAAGTTCCGTAGAAATCGACCGAGGTTTCAGAAGTGCTTATTTATAATGGAGGTTGCCTCCATCATCAGGGTGATGAGTCATCGTCCTGATGACGGAGGCAGTATGACCACTGGAACGCTGGTTAACATCGACCAGACTACACAGCGCAACAACCCAGAAGACAGAAATCTTCATACTCTGATGACGGAGGCAGTATGACCTCTGAAACGTTGGTAAACATCGACCAGACTACGCGGCTCTACAACCCAGAAGACAGCCATCTTCTGATGAAAACAATTTTCACTCAACGTGGATGTAGACCCCTTTTGCACCAAACACTTGAATTCTGTTTCTTGGCTGTGCGCGCACCTGTTTGCTGGAGAATGGATCGTGCGAAATACACTAAGGAATAAATCCTTTGACAAGTCTCGCTGCAGAATACTAGTAGTGTTTAAATCGTGCTTTCTTATTCTTCTGTTCTACTACTTATTACAAGAAGCACATTAATTTGACTGTTCATAGGTTGCACGTTGCATAATTAATTTCGTCCGCGACATGTAATGACATGCGTGTACATATAAATAATAAATGTGAATATTCTGCATTCATCCTTCGTTTTGTATCCGCTTCGCAGTAAATATTAACAGGTACTCTTTGAAAGTGAAATAGTTTCGCCAACTCGCGTCTGAGAACTCGGATTATCTCGCGAAGTTGGTGTCTATTATTCTTGTTTTAAATCCACCTGTCAACTAGACTCAGTTCTAAATAACTTTAAGTCGCTAAGAAGTACTGAATTTTCCTTGAGCGTCTCTGAACCTCTGACTGGATCTGTGGTTGTTTGTCGACAAACTTTATAAAGCAAAGTTTGCAGAGCTTCAAATAAATATATTGCTTACTTTCATCTAGTTCTTAGTTGAAGAATGTGTGGAGCTGTACCTACACTTCTCCATACGTCTTCATGACGTGCTTACAGCACAAATTACAGGAATAATTACGTTATTATAAGAGCCTGATATTGGTTGTTCGTTTAACGATGTTATAGTAACTCAGTCTATAA
The DNA here is from genome assembly GCF_977971745.1 of Zootermopsis nevadensis. Lineage (NCBI taxonomy): Eukaryota > Metazoa > Arthropoda > Insecta > Blattodea > Termopsidae > Zootermopsis > Zootermopsis nevadensis. Next base: position 11,983,094 of record NW_028259138.1, read on the forward strand.
AGAGATGATTATTACTTCATATTAATTTTTCAAGGACAAAGTAAATTTCTATTTGGTCATGGATGCAGTTGGTATTTGTGAGCCTGGAAGTCAAATAAGAAATTTTACCACTTTCAGTGTGAGGGGTGCAGATTTTTGGAATTTGCAGCAAAACCAACATTTTCCTTGAAGACACTTCTCGATAGGAGAACATGTTAAGATTTATTATATGTATTTAACGTGAGTTTCTTCTTTTGATTTTAATTTTTCTAACACATTTATTAGTGTTTACCTCTTATAAACTCTGCTTTTGGGAAAACCTCTGAATAAAAAATGAATTATTATTATTATTATTATTATTATCATACGTTAATTAAAATTATAATATTTAACTAAATTCCTCTTTTAGTTACGTACAAAGACGGCTTTTGGGGATTAACCACGTTGAATGCTGAAAGTTATCTAACGTTTCGGCATATATTACGGCTGCTATCTTCAGGAAATATACCGTATTTACCCTAAAAATATAAAATGGATATATAAATAAACCTTGTATATATGAATACATAGACTCACAAAAACCTGAGGACACGAATTCCTCTCCTGTTTGTTTGTTTACGACTTCATTAGTGGTTATTAACCTACTTTATGTAATGTGTTGCATTAAGATTACTTACGAACTCTCTGGAGTCAGAATCCAAATATTAGCATCACTAGTATTGAAGCTCTCCATTAGAAGCGATTCGTAGATTTTTCTGTTCGACTGCCAACTTCGTAATATATTTCTCTGAGATAAGTCATCCGAATAAAGTTATCTTCCAACTTCTTCCTGTCTTAAAAGTAACCGTTTCCCAGAAAATTATCCCCACCAAAATTCTGTATGCATTTCGTGTATCCCCCTTGTGAGTGCACATTTGTATCTTTGCCCTGATATTACTGTGAACTACAAATCTGTGGTAACTTCTAACAATCTTATTTATTTTTAGTGCAAAACATATTTTGTACGTAAAAGTATAAATATGTACAACAATTCCTTGCTTACAAGTTATGAAGACCGGAGCATAACCTCCCCTTCTCTTATCCAGATTTAACCTTGAAAATCATGTGTTTGTGTCCTACAAATCGAAACTACGCACAAGATTTGCAATCGCAAAGTATTTGTCGGTATTCAGAATGGAATATTCTAGAAGTGTCTGTACACTTTCCATGGTTAATCATTTTCGAAGTGGATCTAAGAATAACCTGAATCATAAACTGACCTTGTGTAGACTCCATGTTCAGCATGACTTGACATATTAATAATTTTTTCATAGACTGTTCAGTTGTTAATAGAAATAAGAGAGGTCTTACACAGCTTCTACGTTAAAGGCAAGTTAACACAGCTGTACCGTAAAATCTCATTGTTTCAAAACTAATAGATTAACTGGACACATTTCAGTTTCCCACGGTGCCAAATGTGTAAATGATTTTCTTCTGGGTTGTTGCGTCATGTAGTCTGGTGGAAGTTTACCGACGTTTCAGAGGTGCCTGCTGCCCTACAATGAGGACAATCACCAATTAGACAGTCACTTCAGTTGCTTATGTGAGTGTGCAAAGTTACACCTCAGCCTCTCTGACTGAATCACAGAGATATTCGAATAAATGATCTCTCTTTAGTGAGGACGACCCTTTTGTAGAGATGGTTCGTGAAGGGGAGATATCGTACTTTGTACCTTTGTTTTGTTTGACTGCTTGAATGAAATGTGTGAGAGGCTAGAGATATGAAACAAAAAATACGTGCAGAATCTTGGTTGGAGTACCTCAATGAAACTAGGACATTTAGTAGGCGTGAAAGGGTTACTGAGGACTGGAGTTACACGCAATTACGATGTTAATTACTGACTATGACGTTGAATCACTTAGTACTTTCTTAATTTTGATTAAGTCAACACAATCACATCGAAATTATATTGGATATTTGCCATTTTATGGAGAATGACGTATTTAATTTATTTGGGAGCTGAATGCACGAGACTTCGCATTAAGCCAGTGGAGTCAAAACCGAAGTACACAGTCTTAAAGAGAATCGTGCTTCGAAGACTTGGCGCAGATGGGAGAATAATATTAAAACGAATTTTAAACAAAGTGGAAGGGTTTGGACTGGATTCATCAGGCTGAGGATAGATACCAGTGGCGGACTCTTGTGGACTCAGTAATGCACCTTATGGTTCTGTAAAATGTGGGGGAATTTCTTGACTAGCTCGAAAACCATTTGCTTTCCATGAAGTCAAAATAGCAGTCACTTAAACCATTGACATTTCCTGAGAGAAAAATTGCTAGAAATCGTGTGAGGAAATTTCTAGTTAGTATTTATTAAAGTTGAATATTTGCTATAGACCATTTAACATACGAGATTTGTCTGCACACTTTCGTATTTGACAGTTGAATCAAAGTGACCTTGTGTTATAAACTTACGTAAATCATATTTCTCTTATACTGGATATCTTTCGCTAAATAACATGTCACTTCTCGCGCTGTTGCCGAAATTGTTGACTAGCAAGGACGTTAATGACTCTGAACCCTCAACCCAGATTTGGACCGTCATTGTACAGACGCAGTAAATTAGCTCACTTTTGCCTGATCGTCGTTTCCGGTCAATTTTACATAACTCTCATTTTACGTCCTTGTAAATGTATAAAATTCTTACCTCGTTCTTCCGATGATATCACCTGATATAACTGTCGTGGGGTTATAGTTATTTATGAGTAAATAGTGATACGGAGTAGTTTGAAAAATTACCCAGGTAGCCTGGTTTAGAATCCTCCGCAATGTTATCCTTACAACTTACCCGAAGTTAAGACTACAGAACAAATTATTAGTAGCGAAACGTTAAGAAATCTACGTGGTTAGAGAAGTATCTTTCATAACAGAAATTTTTAAAGTTGGTCTTTGTGCAACACAAAAGTTATTATTCATTTTAGAAACTTGTAAAAATTTTAAACGTTTGTATTATCTGATTAACAACGATTTATTATAGAAAGAGGGAAAATTTATGTCAAATAATTTGTCCAATGTTTATTAAGGATTTTCTCAACATCGGCTTTGTATTTATCAATCTGATTGTCTCTAATTTGTCGGCGATATTAAACTTCTTTTAATACTTATTAGGATTTAGATGATAAGCTGTTTGAAGATTCCCAGTCATCATCATACGGGTCTGATGACATAGTTAGCAACCGATATTTTGTCCTGAAACGTTTACCTGAGAGATCTGTCTGCATCCTATTATACAGGCTGTCCCGCTTATATTCGTGTTCTTGGGATCATTTTGTCAATTAAACTTAACCGCTCACCTCGAAAGGTAACTGAAGCCAGAAGGGAACACATGCAGCATGGTTTTTGGGAAACAGACGCCAAACAGAATTTAGGGAATATAAGGGGAAAGTGTTGGAATTATTAGAAAACTCGTTGCAACGGACGCCGAGCTTAGTTGCTAATACGAGGCGCGTCCCAAAAGTAAGTTTCCCTGGGGCCGTTTACAGAAACAAAACACAATTTCATGGAAATATTTATTGCAACAGATACAGCAAGTGTCCAGCTATTTTTCAACATATTCGCCACCGGAATTGAGACATTGGTCATACCGTGGGACCAACTTTTGGATACCTGTGTCGTAGAAGTCTGCCGCCTGGGATTGGAACCACTGTGTGACAACCATCTCCGCCTCTCTGTCATTCTCAAAACGCTGACGCTGACCGGACAGGAATTTCTTGAGGTGTAGGAAAAGATGGAAATCACTGGGAGCGAGGTCCGGGCTGTAGGGTGAATGATTAAACACCTCCCAGCTGAACTCCTGCAGGAGACTTGCTGTCCGTCGAGCCGTGTGCGGCCTAGCGTTATTACTGACCGCACTTCACAGTCGGCGGGAGCTGGAATAAGAACCTCCATCTCCAACAGCTGCAACGATGCTAATGTGAGAACGCGGGAAGTACCGTTAGTGCATGCGCCATGCTACGTCATTGCTCTATCACGTACGCACAGTCGCTTCGCGCAATATAAGGTTTGCTAGCTGTGGGACGAGTGGGAAACTTACTTTTGGGACGCGCCTCGTACTTTCAGGGACCCGAGGGCAGATGATTGAATGCAGGTTAATATACCCAACGAAACCGGACTTCTACCAACCTAATGTAATTTAACCTAATCCAACCAAAGGTAACGCAACTGAGAGGTAGAAGACAGATATAAACTCACATACTCACTTACGTGAGTCATATTTTCATTGCTGAAGTAATTTTTAAAGTGGAAATTTCATAAGGAAATTTAATCATTATTATCTGTGAAAGTGTGGGACTATAATAGGTAGTTTTTTCAGACTTTTATTTTGTGTTTTCCTGTGTTTATAATTCATTAATTATTTATGTGTTACTCATTACCGGAAACAATGACATCAGTGCTTATTCTCTGCAAGCAGTTGCTGACAGGATGTTCTAAGGCACTGATGAAGCCCCTTTTACGTGACACGTATAATTTGGTTGATTTTTCTATTTTATCATATAATTTAATTTCAGAATATACATGAAACATTTCGTGAGTAAAACATGCTAAGGTTACTTCTAAATTCTGTTAACAAACTTAACCCCCCCCCCCCCCAAGAAAAACAAATGCTCTTTGTGTTAACGTATTATGTTTCTAATTTATATTTAATGTCATTAAAGTTGATCAGTAATACTGAATTTACATTCAGATTTGATAATATGGACTACTAGTTTATATTAGGATTTGGAAAAATTTGTAGATATATGCCAACAAATATATAATGGATCGTGAAATATTTTGGAGTTATTATGTAGCAATAGAAATTAGATAAATGTTACAGGGTTTGTGTCACAAATTTAAAACAGCCAGCATAATGCTTTTACTGGTGATTCAGACCGAACGAGCACTCAGTATAAAACTGACGTCTAATGGCAGTTTATAATTTCATGCACTATAGCAATAAACTTGACTTTACCTGTAGTATAGACGAGCTAATAGAGAGGCCACACTGACCGAATCACGAAGATGAAAGTGGAAATTTCTAGATAAATGGCTGCTCTGGGTTGGGGAGAGGATAATACATCGCACCTCAAGTAGAAACTCAGAGATGCTGCATGATTTATTGAACATACATGAGATGGCTCCTCCGAGAGGCGGGAATATGATGTTTTGGTGCTAATAACTGTGTTTCGTACTAGAATCAGTTTATAGTCTCTCGGCTCTTGGTTCCTTACAGTACTACCTCCTGTCTAAGGAGAATTATTCTGGAGAAGTTGATAGTTGCTCAGCTTGTCAAGAAATTCACGGGCTTTTATGGGGCCGAAATGTTCATTATCGGACTCAAAAGAGCCCAGAACTGTATACCATCTTAAACCAGGCGAATCAAGTCCACGGTATCGCATCTCATGTTTTAAGATCAATTTTAGTATTATTCTCCCATCTACACCTAGTTCTCACAAGTGGGCTCTTTCCTTCATGGTTTCGGCTAAAATATTTTATGGATTTCTATTTTTTTTTGTGTGTGAGGTATATGTTCTTTATTTTATCCCCCGTTTAATAACTGCAATTAAACATCTGTCTGTTGTAAGTCTTCCTAAATTTTCAATCATCCAGAAGTGGTCGACGTCACAATATTTTCCTTTGAATATCATACATTAATTGAATTTTAAAGCCGTCTTTAATTTATCAAGACTTAATAAATCTGATCATGTGTCTTCCCATCAGGAGAAATTAAAGAACATTTTTATATTTTGAACTGGAATCGTTATACTCCTGACATCAGATATTTGCCGTGGCCCCGTTTTCATACAAACACTAGTTCCCTACTCTCTGTTCAAAAATACATTTTTACATATACATTGAGGTCTGGTAAGGATATGTAATATTGTACACAGGAAATCTGTCGAATATACACTTTATTTCATCATGAACATTGTCCTTTGCATCATCACTGTCATTTTCGATTGATCTACGCAAATATTCAGAATGATATCGCACCAACGACCTTTTAACACTAGGGTCTTACAGGACGTCTTATTAATAACAAACTGTTATCTAATAACTGAATTTGGTTCTCCTATGTACGATAAAGCATACCACTCGTACTTTGGGATCATCGCCTTGATGACGGAGGCATCAAGGACCTCTGAAACGTCGGTAAACATCTACCAGACTACACGGCGTAGCAAACTAGAAGACAGATATCTTCATACATATATCTGTTGACATTTTAAAGACAACCTGGACATTATTTCGAATTTTATTCCGTACTTTGTATACGGAGAAAACTTCTGTGGTTCTTTATATCTTTTCTAAGGCTAGAAGAAATAACTTTTTAATTTTAACATAAATCAAACAATCTGGATCTTAACCGTTTATATATGGAATTCACCTGTTTCTGAGTCACTAATCTTTGACAGTCCATAGATGTGAATGGACCGAATTCGAAATTAGCCCCATAGAATGTATCGCACTGCAGAGTTAGTTATGAATTCGATTGTTTCGCCGAAAATTACAAAGCAACGAGCTGTTACCATTATTTGCTCGATCCAGGGCATTTATAATGAATAATCATCTGGTTTCTTTCATCAGTTCCGAGCGTAATGAATCGAACGGGCAACCTCCTCCTCATCCGGGAAGAGTCATTGACTCCAGTTACATGCATCATCATCATTTCTTTCTGTGATCTGTGCCAGCTGAAACAATGGCCATCCGCGCTGATGATACGGTGACAAATCGACTGTAAAATCAGCCGTCATTAGCAGAGCAGGTTGCTACATGTGGTTTTCAGGTGAAGTTTTCCTCGTTTCTGGCTCAGACCTGTAGTCGAACACGGAGATAAGGTTCATCGTTGCTGATCATCGACAGTAAATGCAGATGAGTGGTCAACCTTTTAGCTATCCTGAGTATCAATTGGGGACCGGATCGCCCTCAGAATTGGTGTGGACCTCGTGGTCAATTCACTGGCTGAAGAATCTCGAGTTTCCTTAACCACAACGTACAGTAGACGAAAAGTGATTTTTCCAATTTTGTCTCTAGAACCAAGGTGACTGACGGAGCGATGTTGCTGTAAACTTGTAGTCGACGGGTACCTACTTCGAATACCGCCCGTGTTACATACTATGATCGATCATGTTTGTCGTGGTTTTTCTCATTCTCTCCAGTCAATCTAAAAATTGGCCATGACCACCTCCTTTCAAATCATTACTCACTCGCTAATCACGATGACCGTCGTATTTAATTGGCGTTTTATATAACCTGCGCAGTTAAAATTTACATTTTCCGCCTCGGCGTCCTTCAAAACTGTCACCTTCACTGTTCTGTTAGGTTGTGGCTTACATCATCAGATAAAATGTCTGACCACTGTGGCCTTTGCCTGCCAAAACAGAGGGGGAGGGGGCAGCAATCAACATCCAAAATGGAAGCTCGCGATAAGTCATGACTTCTTTCTGGCCCTTGTATAAAACGGCCGGAGTTTGAAGCTGAAATGTGATCTACACGCAGATTGTTTGCTTAAAGAGTACAATATTTGCTATGTACGCTGAGTGACTACCCTTCCATCCACAGTTTTTAGTTTTCAAAATGCCGTCGTAAACCTGGTGACATCTGAACTTCTTTGAAGACCTTAACTCAGTCGAACGGCTGCTTCCTGTCTCGTTGGTTCTGACCTAAGAAGTAATAATTTCGAAAATCTTTCATTGTTTTTTTGTCTAATTATTTTCGTGTTGGTGTTCAGCGATGTAATAGTTTATTATTCCTTCCACTTTCCTGCTTAAATTCTAATCTTCTGCTACAAATTTAAAGGCATGAAATCTCAGAAAGAGCAATGCCCCGTTACAGTACATCGTGCGGGTTTCAAAATTTTTGCGGAGAGTGACAAATGATAATTATCAAGAGGTCGTTCGTTTGCAATGCACATTTTAATTTGGTTCGGCATCTTTCAGTCATTAAGTTCTTGACTGTGGGCTAGACGACCAAGATTTTATTCCCGCTACGGGCAGGAATTTGTTACTTTGCCACCAAATTTCTTTGGTCCTCCAGCCTCTCACAGAATCAGTGCCGTGGGTTAAAGCGGACGGAACGTGAAGATCACCATTCACTTCCATGTAGTTATCATATTTAGAATGCATGGGACTTTACCTCCATTTCCAAACGCCTTCGCTGCACATTACGTAGGAAGAGGGACAACTTTATCATTTAATTTTTAATATTTCGTAGCAATTCTTTATTCTCATCACTCCGACAATACGATTGTATCAATGATATATAATACAACAACAAATGTTGATACAATGTGAAAAATGAAGAAATGATACGAAAATTAATAATTAGTAATTGAATTAAGAGTTTATAACATACACCTGATGACGGCTCTATGAAAGCCGAAACATGTCGAGAATGTTCCATATGTAAATCGAGTACTCGATACGGAACAAAGGATAATATTTTAACCATCTAATTATCTTATATTACTTTATTGTGATTGACGGACAATTTTAATATATTTTAATACTATCTTTATTCTCCTTCATCATGCTACAGTCTGACGGAAAATTCTATTTAAATCTTAATCAAATTAGCGGTGGTCTCCTTTGATAGGCCATCAGACCATCGCAAGGTACGAACCATCAGAGGATAAACCAGGAAATATAGTAACAGAAAGGGGATTCGAACTCATGATATCAATGATCGTACGGCAACCGATTTTGGCTAAGTGTTATAAATCTTTGGCGCTACAGGTCCTATTCAAATCTTTGATTCTTATAGATTCTTGTCCACACAGACTGCATGACACCTTGGATAAGATATTATGCATCCGAAATGTCTCTGCCATCACAAAACAACGATGAAAAAGGCGGTAAGAAACCCGTACGTCGATAATTTGGTTCCCGGGTCTCAGTGTTCGAGGAATATTATATAATGCGACTATTTGGAACCGGAAATTTAACAATTCTTCTGTCCTAGAGCCTCCTGTGATACAGAAAGGTTCTGTATCGTTATTCGGATAGGCAAGGCGTCTGCCTTCAAATGATATTTTATAAAATGCAAAGAGAAACCTTTACCTTGAGAGGGATACGATGTTTGTGGCAGGACTCAGAGTTGCTTCAGTGTTCTTTAAGGCTTTGACCGGGATGTTCTTTTGTTAAATCTTATGTGGTACCGCCTGATTCGACTTCTAATGGTTAAGTGAAGTGTTTTCTTCGCGGTACGGTCTGGATTCGTAAATATTACGAAGACGAGCTTCGGCTTCAAAGGGTTAACCAGCTGATTTTCGTAATGGTGAGGTGTAGTGTTTTCTTCGCGGTACGGACTGAATTCTTAAATAATATTCAGACGATCTTCGGCTTCGAAGGGTTAAGGAAAAAAAATGGCTCTTAAAATGATGTCAGCGTAATTCATATTTCGACGTTAATGAGTTATTTTCTTTCTGATGACGGTTGGTGTATGACAACTTCCGCTTGAAGCTCGTTCAAGAAGAAGTGGCAGGTGCGAGCGAGCTTTTCGCGTTGCTGAATCAGTTCTGGAATTACTAAAAAGGCTCTGGATGAACAAAGACAGGAAACGAAGGACAGAACTTCTTGGCTCGTGCCATTGTTCCTCATATATACTGGTCTCGTGTCGACATGCTTCGAAACAAATGACTAGCAGAGCGCGAGAAGTTGCCTCTCTCCCTCATCTTGATACCAATCTCTTCATCTCTCTCGTTTCCATAATCATCTTCCCTCCCCCTCTCCTTCCCGATGTTTGTTAGTTTGCTGGCTGCTGGATCTAACGAGGCTCGAGTCGCTTCTGCCAGACGTATTGAAACTGTTTCGTCTTGTTTTAATACGGTTTCGTTCCGCGGTTGTGATCATCTTGAGGACCTCCTCCTCATCGTGATGCAGCGGCGGACTGGTCTGTCACACAGGCTTACCACTTTCGGCCCTCACATCAAGACTTACAGCTGCTAACACGCCCGAGGAAAATTATTTTTCCGCTTACTTCATTATGTCGAGATTTTGGTTAATTGCGTTTAAAAAAATTTATCGAGTCCTGACATAAAAGTAACAGATACAAATGAAGAATTAAACAAAACATCCTTGTCACAAGAAATATATAATTCTCTGGAGGACAGTAATTATTATTCAATGACTAATTTGGATTATATTCGTAAATGTTTACCAATTTATGTGATTATCACATTATTATTAATATGTATTGGTATTGTCGTCCATTTATTTTCGGTATTTCTGCGATTAAATGAGTTTTAAAAATTTATGATATTAAAAAAAATTCAAAATAATTATAATAGCTACAATTAATACATAATTATATTTTCAATGTCGTATTCTATCAAATCTTCTTTCACTCTTATAGGCTAATGATTCTGTTTGAACTACAACGTAAAATCAAATTATAATTTAATTTTTTTCTGTTGTTGTCAGACTACACACAACAACAATTTAGATAAACAAACTTACACTTTTGTGGTAATTTATTTAATTTAAGTAATTCTTAAAGTAACCAACCATCCTACCGAAGAATTAAGTAACTTGAAAACCACGTATTTCTTGAAATAAATCACGAATTGATCAGCCAAAGATATACGTAATTATATAATAAAAGAGCTAAGTAAACAATTTACGGCTAGCAAAAATTTTGGATCGTTGATTAACAACTGACAAGTGCATTATTAAATGAGTGGGTAATTAGGCCTAATTGGCAAATCAGTGACTTCCTGTTTCTCTGGGGACAGAGAATTTCTGAACCGTTGATACAAACTGAATCTTCTAAGAAATCTAATATGGATTCTATTCATCGCAGCCATCACAAAAGCTGATCATCTATTCCTGTCCTGAGTCGTATCGAAGCAGTTTACAACCGAAGTAATTGTCCACTCGATAATGTGCTGCCATCTCAGTGGGATGTAAGTTGTTGAGTGCGTCGCTGTGGTCAGACCAACTCCTCTTCAGCTCCTCGATCTGGCCTATCCAGCGACCCGTGGTTCCCGATGCTGTGTTATTGTATGGTAAAGCACCGAGCCATGCAGAAGCAACAGTTTTCAGTGTATGAACCTCGAGACACACCTGCTTGCCCCCCCCCCCCCCCCACATCAAGGGCTGTCGACTGCGGAAGAACACCGTTCGTTTGAGATTCGAATTAATTTGAAACTCTGTATTAATTATTTCTCGTTCTATGCATGAAGTTCATAACATGGACGTATAGTTTCATCGCTCAAAGCGTCCAACAAATTTCGATTGAATTTTGTTTGGCAGAAATTAAATTTGATTCGTATAGATCACATACCTGATTTTCGGAAAGCTCAAAACAGAACTTTTATAATTTTCATTAAAGCACTTTGTTGTAAAACAATTGGTACACAACCTAAATTATTAATATGGCTGCAGTCTACATTTTTTATTTAAAACGTTTTAAATGTGATTATATTTAAGAAACTACAAACTAATGTTACCTCAATGCAGTGCCACGTCCATGGTTCTATTTTCTTTGCAAAGTTAAATTTGTGTTATCCGCACTAAATAAATTCAAAGAACTGTGAGTTACAAGTTAAGAATGTTTAATGTATGTGAACATTTCGCGACTTTTTCATCATCTGAGAAATAACAACTCTGGGGCTGCTATTTTTATAATGAAACAATTTCCTTTTTGAAATTATATTAGCTATGAGAAAAAAAAATACAACATTTCAGGCGGAAAATTCGATTTAAATATACTACTTGGACGTTATAGGTGTAAGTGGGAAGATAAAGTATTTTAAATAGTCGGTTAGGAAGTGTGTTCTTTCTCACGATAGGATGGAGTAAGATGAATTTTGTAAAAGCTGTAATGGACCTTCGGGTTTCAGGGAAGACAAGGAATTTATTGACTAACAGAAAGACTACTAACTTCTCAAGATAGAATCTGCTCCATGGAACTGGTTAGCTGGTACTATTAGTCTGTAGGATTTGAGGTTTTCACAGCGGTGGTTCTTGAAGATTTCTGTCTTCTGAGTTGTAGCGCCTTGTAGTCTGGTAGACGCTTACCGACGTTTCAGAGGTCCTTGCTGCCTCCATCATCAGGGCGATGAGTATCTCACTTACTCATCACCTACACTTAGAATTGTATAATAAAAATTTTAAAATTTTATATATAATTAAGCTAGCACCTAACTCAATACTTCGCACGGCCGCTGTCTTGTTATCATGGTCAGGACGTTGAAGATGAGAAGACGTATTGCAAGCTTCAACCCAAGAATCATGCGAATTGGTCAATTATCATCCACAATATTAAGGTTCGGCGGAGGTCCAACCTATCACGAACGAGGGCGCAAAATGGATTTTTAAAGTTCTGGAGGGCAAAGCACGGTAGGCAAAGTCTGGAGGACGGTGACAGCTCCGGATACGAGTTACCTATCTAGTAGGGCAAACTCGAGGGACAGAATTGACGGGCCTATAAGATGTTCTTCGCCCATGATAGAACGTGAAGAACACCCGGGAAGAATCACGCACACACATTCACGTTAATAGGCATCGTGGGAAAGGAACACATTTCTACTGGACAAACTGTAAGAATAGCCGTGGACTTGCCCTCCATGATGCGCCTTCTGGTTCCAGAGGATCCAGTCAACACCAAAACGAATTCCTGTTCGCTGCCTCGTGTAGATGTTCAGCAGTGCATGTAGTTAATTGGTTTTCTCTGTATGTTTAAGATTTCCTTGAATCAACCCTTATACCGCACTGCTTATTCGAATAAAATGACATCGTGTTTTGTTAAGTTTCTCAGAAAATATATAGGGGGTATATGAGAATCCTTGTATCGTGTTCGTCCTCAGTTTCTTAGGAAAATTAGGCGCATTGTATCTTAATGCCAATGAGTTTTCCCCCATTAATACTTTTGAGAAAGTGATAAATTTTCATGAAATTTCGTGTTATGCCATGCCATTAAATGATATAACATTTCCGTGGGTATTTATTATTTGCGTTCAAAACTTTCGACATGCCAGCAGGGCGAACTCCTATAGTAGGAGAATTTCGAAGTAGAAGTTGTTTTGACCTGTATAAACGAAGCTGGTTTGATCCTGCTTTTTCTCAATTCTTATAAACACTGTAATAGGCTACAGTTACGAACGTTAGGTTTTCATTATGAGCTCGTGGATGCATATAATAAATGTTTTGTTACTGAAACTCCTGCTGGGATAGCTCATTTAGCAAAGATATTAGCTACGGAATGGAAAATCAGACTTGTTCTCATGAGCATCATGTCGAGATCACCGCTGGATCCCACTGAACATTCTTTCTAGTCAGTAACCGAGTCTCATTTGTTGAGGGTAAAGTTGTCGGTGCGCCAATCTCACGAATTAACTTAATCTAGTTCCAAGGTCCAGAATGCGTGGAGCTTTCGCTCCACATATTACGTACCTTCAAGGAAATGGCAGTCACTTGTACGTAAATTGATGGAATTCTGTCCACTTTCTCCGCTGAAACAAAACTTTTATATCTGGAGTGAGGATTCAGCTGGGTATAATCAATGTTTTGATCATCGTCACGTGGGAAGGTTTAAGATAACTTTGTTGCCTTAAAGTGGAAAGGTTTGTCAGTCTGAATGTCAACAGTTGTACTCTGATTTGTGTGCGAAACAAAGACTCTAGATGTTCGTGAGATGATCTCGCTCTATTTCTTTTCCCACAGCGTCCTACTTGGTGTTTAAAACAAGTGTATTAATTTTAAAAGTAAATGTTGTATCTTGCTTTGAGAACAAAATGCTCAGCAAAACGTTTTAACCAAAGAAAGATAAATTACGTGACTGATTTAGTATATGAGCCCTATACTATAAGAAAGTTCGTGGTTTATAAATGTTTCTTAGTGTTGCTAAGCTAAACTAAGGAGGAAAAGTTGAGCCGATAATTTAATTGAGATTCGGTTAGTGTGGAAACTTTGGAATCGTTTACCTAAAAGACCGAGAGAGAGAGGAAGAACAAGAGAAATGGGATAGTAATGAGTCTTATGATGATTGGATGGAACTGGCTTACGATCGTGTCAGTGAAGGTATTTGGTATCAGCACCGTTAATACTGTGATAAAGTTAGTTAACGGATTAAGGCAAAAGAGACTGCAAACCGCAGAAATACTTTCCTCGACAACGAATGGAAATAAAAACCTTTTTCGCAAGAACTATAAATGGATGTAATCATCCATAAAATAACAAACACACTGAGAAAACTTACCTGAAAGTTAAGTAAAAATGACTAAATCATATTGACACGAATTAGTTTTTATTTTTTTATTTTTTAGTGTAAGGAAATTGTTAGGTTTTTATTCTTATATTTTTTAGTAAAATAATGAAAAGTAGATTTTCTTATTTTGTGCGTAACTACTTTCACCGTAAAATAACCACATTGCCTTAAACAGAGGCTGCATCACAACTGGCTGTCATTTTATCTCGGAGCACTCTTAATAACCTCACTAATTGATACACTGACGTGAAGTAAACATACAGTCTCCATATCTAACAGCAATACCTGTGTGACAGCTAATCCTCCATTTTATGAGGACAAAAAGGCTTCATAAACTCAGTAGTTGATATAGTAGTATTAGCAATGTCATCAGAATGTAGTCTGCACAATTCGCTGTTTTGTCGGGGAAAGAATCTTGATAACCTTAGTAGCTGATACAGCATTGAGTAATTGCTGCTCTTTTCTCGTGCCAAACTGTCGCCATCTTGTGGCGAGAAGCACGCGGCCAACATTACGTCACAAATTGGCTGTAATGTTTGTCGCTAGCTTTAAAAAGTCTTGTGCCATGAATTGCCTAGCAATTCTGTGGAGCGACGGAGCCTGGCAGATTAGGCCGGATATTACATTAGTCCTATATCGTAATCAGAGGGAGGTTTCCTACAATCTTCTTGCGTATGCATTAAATTTGAAAATTATGCGTCTATGAGAAGCGGCTTGTAAATGCAGCCAGTGAAGCGTGGTGTAATTTTCCTTTTTTCCTTCTTGACATCAAAACAATTACGAAATAGTCCATTTTGTGTTTGTATGCTCTGTAATTTTTAAATTTTCATCACGATGAACACTGATTTCATAGTCATAATTTATGTAAGGAGGGATGAACTTATTGGTCGTGAAATGTTTAATATTTCAGGCACATATTTGTCCTTTGCGAGCTGAAGTTTCCGTCAAACTCTGATCTGAAACGTACTTAATCGATTCTGTTGTCGTAAGTTGAGAAACCGAAGTTTCACGCCCACTAAAACAACTGCCGAATGAGAGAATCTTGTATACACATGACAAAGAAATGAATATCAAAAAGAATTTCCAAAATTTGACCTATTCATAAGTTGACCTTGAACATCATTTTCATCTCTTACTGTCATTCATAATAATTTCGTTCTGTATTCTGGTCATGATAATTATTATCGTTGTTGAGTGACGTCTTGTCTTTTCTTTTTCGGGAGGTCCGGTTTCAAATCGCCACCTCAAAATTGACTTTCCACACCGAATCTATTTCTGATTTTCCTCAGTCCCTTCAAGTAAATGATAAGAAGTGAATAAAATATATAATAAAATTCAGGTCAATACACAAAACTTTATTTGGATGTTAAAATTTAAAATTTAAATGTTAAAATTTTAAATTTTAAATTTGCGCCATTCATCACTATAAGGATGTCACAATAGAGCGCTTTCATTCATTTCACATGTTTCGATGTAATACATCATCTTCAGGTGTTGTTTTTTAAAACTATTTTATATTATAATGCATGCCTTTCAATATATTCATTATTGTAACATGCCTTTCAATATATTCATTATTGTAACATGTGTTCCGTTCAATATATTCATTATTGTAACATATATTGAAAGGCATGCATTATAATATAAAATAGTTTTAAAAAACAACACCTGAAGATGATGTATTACATCGAAACATGTTGTGAAATGAATGAAAGCGCTCTATTGTGACATCCTTATAGTGATGAATGGCGCAAATTTAAAATTTAAAATTTTAACATTTAAATTTTAAATTTTAACATCCAAATAAAGTTTTGTGTATTGACCTGAATTTTATTATATATTTTAATCAAAAACACAAACATGACGCATGTAAACCTTAAAGATAAGAAGTGAATTGAAAGGCCACGACCATTTCCTTCCAAATCCTCTCAGAATCATTATTCATAGTCATTCTGTCATTAGACACCACAAAACTTACGCAACAGAATAAAAACGCATCGTAAAATAGCACAAGTATTGGAGAATCAGTTCTCGAAGTTTCATAGTTCCCTATCAAGATAGGCTTCGGAAGTTTCCTCCGGAACTTCTTAATAAGTGATTCGGGAACGTAATTTTCAGCAGGGATAGGGAATTTTCGCTACCACATCTACGCCGCCCCTGGGGCCCAACGGCTCGGAGGTAAATTTACCATTTACGTCTAATTAACGCTGACGGATAGAACGTACCTACTTTCCCCTTACGCCTTCATATTTTGAGGCTTGTGTAAACGGGCAACATTGGCTTATTCATTCGTATAAGATTACTGAAATAATAATAATCGCACGTATGTTCATTTTATTGTAATCTGTGACAGCCATTTTCCAATGCAATTCGCTTGCTGGATAGGCCGTCATGTTTTTTTATTGTAACTCCTCTATTACAAGGGATTAGCATTAATGGCATAATGCGACCTGTAAACACGAAAAGAATGCCTGTCATATTAAATGGAGGACGTTCTGAAGTGAGACGTTATCCATTTATATTTAATCTAGATTTACATGTAGGTCTAAAATCGATGAATGTCGCTGAATAATACTAATTTACTGACGTGTGCAGATTATGTCTTCAGCTGTTTGTAATCTTTCAGCTGGTAAAGTAACTCCGTACTTTTAAGGACTTGAAATGTGATTACTGTGTTCACAGATTCACCCTGATAGAGCCCATGTTGACATTTAATCTATGAGTAATTATTTAAAAATTATTTAAAAATTAATATTTGGTTGTCCATGCAAACTAATTAAAACTCTCTGGCTTAATCTGTAATTCCACTACTAATCACTGTTTAAAGAGCCCGTTGATGTTATGATGGGCTGAGCGCGTAGCTCGCACTGTGTGTTATTTTATTTTTTATTTAGTGTTCTGTCTGACGACAGGTCCATATGAACGGGATCCTTCCATCCTTTTCTCGGACTGGGACCTGTTCATATACGTTCTTGGCAGATGATCCAGAAGTGGTTTGCCATTGCCTTCTTCTGTGTGTGAATGGAGTAATTGTTGGGATGTCACGGAGGAAAACTCCGTGTTGCCTAGACCACGGCCTTGCCCAACACAAGTTATAAATTCGGGCACCGCCGGGAATCGAACCCGAGACCCCAGGATCACAAGGCCAGGCACTGTGTGTACAAGAAATGAATACAGAATTTTGACGAGAATACGAGTAAGAATGTAGCCGCTTTGAAGACCTTTATATTTTCCTGCTTCGTGCCTTTTCTTCAAATTTGAGCTTTAATGTCTTTGATTTCTTTTTTGGAGATCCTTAAATAGGTTAATGCCTCCCCCCCACCCCGAAAAGATGTGGGAAACAGTGAACTACATTGATTAATCGACATTGGGAAGAAAGTTTTTGAACATGCTGTGTTTGTGTCAAGTTGTCTGGATTGGACGGCGCTGGAGCGTCGTCTCGCCCCTCACCCCGTCACATCTTACTGACCAAGCGTAGCCATCACTGCGCGGCCATTTTCCTCGTTTTATCCTGCCACCGGAAATGGTTAGGACCACGGCTACATGTTGGAATTGGGAAGGAAGTCCAACAACTATGTTGTATATCGCTGCATTATTTTGAAGTACCTGACTGAGAGAATTTCAGACCGAAAAACAAATGACCGTCTCCTTGGAGCGCTGTTGGCTTCTCAGCTGGCCAAAGATTTTCTCGATTTTCATGGAAGCCGGAGATAAATACAAGTCACTCATCGCCCTGATGATGGATTCAGGCAACAAGGACCTCTGAAACGCTGATAAATTTCTATAAGGCGCTACAACCCAGGAGACCGCCATGTTAGTGCCATCCAAGTCAGTCCACGTGGAATTTGCGACGGACGAAATGGCACTGGGACATGATTTTCTCGGAATTAGTCTGACTCACCGCCGTGAAAACCACAAATCCTACAGAGTCTCTACTCTGTTGAGACACTGAAAGTGCGTGTACACTTTCTAATAATCGCTGAAATGGCCTTCACGAATTTAACTATAGCCTCGATTGGGAGGAGTTCACATAATTTCCAAACGCAACTGACTTCACTAACTGATCTGACCTGAAACTTCTGTTGTTGCAATATGGACCTTGGCCAGAGCTAATGGACGCTTTCGTCACAGGCAACACCTTCTGTCTCAGCAGTTCACTTTGGACGTTGTTTATTATCAGCACGATGTTTCAGCCACTAGCCGTCTATCATTCGTCATATAAGAGGAAAGGGGGAATTATCGCCAGGTAGGAACACCAAATAAAGATAAGATGGACAGCGGAATTTAATAAACACGAGAAAAACGAATACAAATAACTTTTTGGTCGGAAAACTTGAATGGAAAGACCACTTTGGAGATCGAGGAAGAGACGAGAGGTTAGTAACAAAAGAAGTTTGAAATAAATAGGTCTTCGGGGTGTGGACTGGATTCAGCACTCAGATTAAGGACCTGTTAAACCATCTTGTGGGCACATTAATAAAACCTTTGGGTTCTACAAATTCTTAAATGTCTCAAAGAATATTTGCTCATGTTCCATGGAGTTCCCTGTCATTGGGACTAGTGGTCATAGCTATAGAGCTGATCTCATTTATAAAAGTTGATATTTTTAAACATCAGCATGTTTTAAAATCCAGAACATTTATGGCTTTTAACGTCTCCCGCTTAACTCATAACTGTAAGCAGTGATTTAAGCGCGTAATAATTCCACATGAATTAGAGAAAAACCAGCATGAACCTGCGTGTCGTGTTTCATAATTCTTTTTTCGTCATTGTCCTCACCCATTTGAGCCCGTTCCTAACTACAGCTTTGACTTACAACTCAGCTTCTTCTCATAACCTCTTGACCTATCTCACTTCTTCTGAAGGCTACCGTCAAATAGCGTATAAATATTTCCATAAATTTGCAATCATAAAATATGTTCTATATATAGTTATTTTATCTTCTGTCGTAGATTGAATATCTTTAGTTATTGTCTAATATTCATGTTTTTTATCAGTTCTTTATAACCTGCTCTTGATCTGAAATGACATCGTGACATTCCAACAGCATCCCATAGACAAAAACAATAAGAATCCATGAGAAATGTTTTCTGAGTTACAGATCTATGAATCTTCAAATTTTGTGTGATTCAGTTACTCTACAGGTTCAGAAACTTCACCAAAATTTAACAAATTTAAATAATTTGAATGTATTTATAAGCATATAGATCTGTACTAAAGTAATTTCGGACCTGCTCGTTTTTGTAATGTAGATGCACTATACCAGTGGTATTCAACCTGGGGTACGCGAAGACATCTTAGGGGGTACGAGAAATTTAAAAAAAATATTATTTTATGATAAACACTGAATAATCAGTAATGTAATTTATTTAATTTATTTTAGATGTAGATTTTATACTATGTATAACTTGAATTATACACCAACAACTTTGGGAGTGTAAAGTTAAAGAGAAATTATATCTGGGGGTAAGCGAACAAAAAAGGTTGAATACCACTGCACTAGAGTGATTGCTAATTCGCGTGGACAGATACATAATTAATAATAAAATTCAGCTTCATGTATTATTCGACAACGGAAAAGGTATTTATTGGCAGTGTGCACTAAACTTCTTACGTATATTTTATTAATTACACTGATTTTAATTTAAGCATTTTGTTTTATTTGATTTATAAAAAAATATTTTCATTTAAGTGTCAATATAATTCATGCTTGAGTTGAACTTGTTTTCTCACGACGACAAATATAAATCTGACTTCTTCTGGGTTGTTGCGCCGTGTAGCCTGGTAGAAGTTTGCCGATGTTTCATAGCGATACCCTCGATGATGAAGGCAGAATGTACCTCTGAAACGCCGGTGAACTGAGAGCAGCCATCTTCATGATTTAAAATGTTGCGCAGATATTTGTTCTTGCCGCTCTCCATTATATATTTTTTCTGGTTAATTCTCGACGTTCTTACCCACAAAGTCAGTATAACGTACTTCGAAGCACTTTTGTTTCTTTTTCGTTATCCGTTATCCCATACAATGGTGTCTTCTGCGGCCTGTGTGCTTGGAACAAAGCACATCTACCGCACAGTGGTCTCAGATCGTGGTTCATATCTTCACAGTTTTTATCGCAGTCCTACACCTGCCTAACGTTAAGATCTAATGCCGCTGTATCGATACTGTTCTAAATTGCTGTCGGTCAGTTGATGCGTAACGTTATTTAAATGGTGTTTCGCAGCTACACATGAGTGCGGATGGCTACTGCCAGCGTATCCCGGCAAACACCTGTCTAATGGAGGTGACCGCTGGAAAACTTTACGCACCTCGTACAATTGCAGTGTCAGAATGGCATAAGTTACAGCTCGTGCTCTGAATTTAACTACGCTATTTTGATCAGAAGTTATATATGAGAGGGAACGTTACCGGCAGTCGTCTGGAGAGACTGAAGGATACCATAATTGGCGGTAATTTGGCCTATATTCGAACCAGGCAGAGGAAACTTTACAACAGAGCTCATCATCATATTTAACAGCTGCTGAAAGGTTCACGCCATTTGGATCCAGTTGAATTGGTCCTTCCATCTCTTCGGTGGTCGAACTATCTCTCTTCTTCTTTCAGTATGGTGGTCAAATGTGTCCTCTAGAATATGATAACATAGCATTCTTAAAAAATATTCTAAGTAGTTTCATCCATATTCCTTGGTTGAATATATTTAGGTCTTTGAGGTGCATGGCTTCTGGGTTGTTGCACTGTGTAGTCTGGTAGAAGTTTACTGACGTTTTAGAGGGCCTTGCTGCCTCCATCATCAGGGCGATGATTCTTAAACCGGTTCCTAGCGCGAGACTTACTAATTGCCCTAATGATGGAGGCAGCAAGGACCTCTGAAACGTCGGTAAGGCTATACCAGACTATACGGCGCTATAATCTTTGGATTCATCGCCGTGAAAACATTAAAACCTCACATGTTTAGTTATTGTCTAATATCAATATTTCTCTTATATCTATCCTTCTGTAGCCTGCCACTAATCTCAGGAATTTATTTTCAGAAGATTCAATTTGTTGTGTCTGTTAGTTAGTTAAGTTCTGCATTCGCTGTCATATAAGAGCGACATCGTTGCTAGAGAGTTGGTTATTTGGTGAAAAGTTGTTACGCGAATGAAACATTAGAGACATAATGCCGAAGTCATGTGAACTCCCAATTAAATTTTAGTACACCAGTGATCTAGGGATTTCTTAATAAGATATCAGTTCGCCCTGCGCTTTTGTATTGTCTACAGAAGACGACTTGGAAGAACAAAGGAAATTCACACGTGAGTCGAACGCAAGAAGTGAAATTCATACTTCAGTGCGTGTTCCTGATACATAATCACATTAGGCTTTGTGATTTATACTCAAAACCGATGTCACAATGTAAAGTGGATTTTCTACCAGATTCTCCATGTAAATTAGATTGGTTTTATCCTGCGCCGATAGAGATTTATCACTGCTAGAATTGCGTTACACGTTACATTTCACATTTATTGATAGATATGTTCAATGTTATTTAGTAAATTAATTTATTCTTTAAACTTATCTTTATTCGGGTTGTGTACATTTCGAAGTTTGGCCTGATATCCTGACTGAGAAATAGTAACTTAAAATATCCCACGACCATCTCCTTTCAAATCCTTGTCTACTCTCAATGATATGTTCCAGTGTTATTCGATACTTTATAACAATAAATCTGAATGAGTGTAGTTATATAAGCAAACAAGCAATAGATTTTAAAATAATATTATTCTATTAATAATATTATTAACATAATTATAATTATTTTCTGTTTTCATAATTGAATCTCTTATTTCAAAATGTAAGTTGCACTTCAACTTTTCAACAAAATTCGTTCAGTTTTGAAACACTAATTTCCTGGAACAGATTCCTTGTTCAGAAGCTGATAGTCGCTGGGTTGTTCAAGAAATTGCCCGCCTTTCTTGGAATCTAATTTTTGTTCTTCATTACGATGAGTCAAAGACGTGTTCGCGTTTACGTGTAGCTAGACCAAACTCCTCATTTGTTTCTGATGAAGATTCTATGCGTGGAAAATTTAAAATAACTGGGAACGACAATATGAGATGAAAATTACATTCACGAACAAATGAAGCACAAATTAAATTCTTGGAATGCTTGCTACCACCCAATGCAGGATAACGTGTCTTCAGGTCTCCGTTCTAACATAAAATCATAACTTTCAAAAGTAGACCATGGAGGTTCTCAGAGGACAGGGTGCTGCAGAGCGTAATTGGACCTGACAGACGTAACAAGTCCTGGAGACAACTACGTATCGAGGAGCGTCTTAATCAGTAGTCTTCGTCAGATACGATTAGATTAACCGGATGTAGGAACAATGTAGGATGCATATAATATATGAGAAATACATGAAACCTTTCGTTACGAGGCCTTAAAAGAAGGGAAATTAGAAGATCTAGAAGCAGATGGGAAACTATTAAAATCGATCCCATACGAGTAGGATGTGATTTTGTGGATGGTTGCGTCTGGTTTGGGAGAAGCAGCAATGCCAAACTTTTGTGAACACGGTAATGAAACTTGAAGTTTAATAAGGGAAGGGATATTTCCTAAGAAGCGGAGTCAGTATTAACATCTCAAGAACGACTCTGTTCTGTAGAGGTACTTCATGATCCTGAGGGTGAATTACAGATTCTACTGATCTTATCTTCAGTCAGTTAAATTCACTCCACTGTAACACATCCTAATTATTTTACATGGGTTTCAATGAGTTTCTAACCAGTGTTTTCGCTTCGGATTTTTAGATTAAATTTATACATTTCTCGTCTATCCATACGTGCTGTGTGTTTCTAAACGAAAATGTAATCTTCCATTTAATCGCCTTAATGTTATTTAGTGCAGATTACTAATTATAAAAATCATTATGTAATTGTCTCTGTTGATCTCACTCTTAGATTCAAACATTTTATTCATCACTGTGTCTTCAAACATATAAAAGATCCATGTTTCCATGGCAATCATGCTCTTTTGTAGATATTCGTGTGTCACCTAGCCATTTTTCCGCCGATCGGTCGAAATACATGATAGGTTTAAGTCTGTTTACAAAAAGTGTATTGTGCTCGTTTCTTACAAAGCGCCACAAATCCATTGTACACATTATGTGGTCGATTACCTCTCTGAGCCATGGGTGGGGCTCCACATGTCCTGTACTTATAAATATGAACATGTGTCGTGACCAGGATTCGTGCGAGGAACAAACACCTCTGAAGCAGGGTGGACTTTCGATAGCCTAGGCCTGGGGTTGATAATCTGCGATCTACAGCCCCCCAGGGGATGATCATTGATATTAAAATAAAACAACATCAGTAGGCTTACTTAACGTATCGAAATACAGGATGGATCTTTCTACACACACACAAACTCTAAGAACAGAATGAAGTAGGAAGCTGAGAGTTTGAATTTAAACCAGTTATTATAAAAAAAAAATAGCAGAAATACTTACCGCGCACTGTGTATGAAAGAGTTTTCCTAGTGTTAGGTACGAGATTTTATCAAACTGCAATAATTTTGCCGAATTATATTCTTTTCCCACGAACTGTTCCCGGAAAACTATATTCACACATTTTGATTCTGTGAGATATTTTAAATACGATGTGTAGCTATTTATTATACTCGTATTTCCTTCTCTGTAAGATTTAAACAAACTTCAGCGCTTAACTTAAGTTGGACATTTACTCTGCAGATGAGAACGTCTACAAGATGTAACCTGAATGTACGGATCTGATACCAGTTTCGCTGTCGATAAGGAATTCCAGCAAATTCTTAGTGAACGAATGTAAGGATACTTTGTTCAAGTGTGTTTTATATATAAGTCTAGTCACGCTGCGGATTGACGCGTGTTAGAAAAGGCAACTAGAAATGTTTTAAATAAAGTAAACATAATTTATTGGAGGAAAGAAAGAACGAATCTTGACGATAAGTTTCCTGATTACAGAGTCATTCTTGGGATCTTGTCTTTAATATTATCCTCATCTCTACATGTTGGTCTTCCAAGTAATTTCTTTTCGACCAAAATTTTGTATCCATTTATCACTTTTATAATGCTTGCTGCATAACTGGTCCATTCTATTTTCTAAAAAAAAAATCACTTATATTAATTCATTGCGATTGTGGATACAACTATGAATACTATCTCCGGTCCTCGAAGCTCATCGACGAGCTACACGGATCAGCAAAGTTATTAGGGAAACAGTTCCATTATGAAGTACAATCCATATGACAATATTAAAACATATTTTTCTTTTTAATTATAGTGATACAATCTCATCTACTCTCGGTTCCTAAGATGTCTTCATCAAATGAGACTTTCAAAACACAAATTTTATGAGCATTTCCTGCCCTGTCATTATCAACACCGGTGGACAGAAGTTTCATTTGTATTTATTCCTCTGTGAGGCTCATTTCTGCAGCCGAAGACCTTCTTTCGAAATATTCATACACTGATGAACGCGCCATGTACGTTAGTGGGTGCAATTCTTTAATCGTGACTTGGATATTTAAAACTTAATTTCCTTTAGGCGACAACGAACTAATTCGGAAAAGGTTCATAACACTCGTTTTGTAATCTCATTCTTGGGTAATGAAAAAGGGCGATTTATCTTCACCTCATACATCTGGATTACTGGTGCTACACCCATCTCAACATAACGAGCACGGCCACCGCGCAATACGAAACGCGTTCTTCAAAACCACATAGTAAATCGCGCCGCGTTTCCTCATGAACATCGCCCTTTAAATTATGCCTCTGTTCAATCATGTCCTCTTGAAATATCTCGAATCCTTGTTCTTCGGTCGCAGGGTAAGTTATTTACAGAAATTTCGAAAGTAATTCTTATTCAGCCACACAGGCGAGTCTTTGGCAAGAGATTCAGGCAGAATCGCAGATGGTGCTTGACAGGCTGACAAAGAAAGATTTCCAGGGATGCTTCCAGGCTTGGCAGCGGCGCTGGGATCGTTGTGTTCACTCCCAGGGGAACTACTTCGAGGGTGATGGATGAATTTAATACCTGAGATAAGTGTACGGGTTTTTATACGCGCAGTCTTGAAACCTTCCGATCGCACCTCGTAAAGACCCCTTCAGATATGACAATGTATATTTTATTGCATATTCTCATAAACGTGACATGTTTCTCCTCTAACCAGCCATCATAAGGGATTCTATGTGTTTTGGAAACTGCCAGTAGTCACACAATGTTTTATGAATCTAAGGTGGCCGGAGCGTAAAACTGTCAACTAACCACCGGAAAGTTCCGAGGTCCAGAAGACTTTGGATCTGCTTCCTCAATGACGTCACAGTGTCACTGAACATCACAGCTTACTCTTTGGAGTATTTATTTATTTATTTAGTGTTCTGTCTGACGACAGGTCCATATGAACAGGATCCTTCCATCCTTTTCTCGGACTGGGACCTGTTCATATACGTTCTTGGCAGATGATCCAGAAGTGGTTTGCCATTGCCTTCTTCTGTGTGTGAATGGAGTAATTGTTGGGATGCCACGGAGGAAAACTCCGTGTTGCCTAGACCACGGCCTTGCCCAACACAAGTTATAAATTCGGGCACCGCCGGGAATCGAACCCGAGAGCCCAGGATTGCGCTGATGTCACTGTTGAGCAACAATGCGTCTTAACAATGACTTTGTTCCCATTGTCGCGTGTCAATTATATTTGACCACATTAGTGCAAACATGACAAAATGACAGGTCATTTTTACACTAATGTGGTCAAATTACGTAATTGTTGTGTTCCAACAATGACCTCGTTTACTATCTTTACGCAACAACGTTATCCAAGCAACAATGACTGGTTATGCTGGTTGACTACCTCCTGGAAAGCCCATAAGATGTTTTTCGCTCTCGATAGAGGGGCAACACCTAATTATTATGTGCTTTAAAGAAGTTAACGCGAGTGTCCGACACTACAGGTTTCATATCCGAAACTGCTGATAAATTGAGGCATCGGGGATATAAACTAAATGTTGTCGAGCGAATTTCACATCGGTCAAATGTAACTGCCATGTAATCGGTTTGTCGTACAAAAATTAGCTGAGACAATGACACGAATTTCATTATTAAGGTGTACGACTTCTATGTTGTAGGGTTTTTGATGTGTCGAATGCTTTACGAAGTCTAAGGGGGACGCATTTTCAATTTCTGTAAAGTGTTTTCAGCTTTTCGAAAATGCATTCGCTCCAGCGATAAATGAACACCAAGATGAATTAGGTACTCAGAAGGCAGATAACGCAATTGAAAACGATGTGCGTTCCTATCGAGAAAAACCTTTCCACTCTTGTGTTGCTCGCTCGTCGTCGTCCTGGAACAAAACATAATCATCAGCAGTTTGTTTTCAGATGCCCCCAGGAGCACGAGAACAATATGCATTCATTTCTTTATCTCACTTCAAACAGTTGTGGAATCCATGTTTACTGTGACGAGGTCTGTGCTGGATTTTTGTACAACCTGTGTTGATGTTTTTCCGATATCTCACCTGACACACCTTCCCACACGACGCGCGAGTGTACGAGAAACAATAGAGTCTTTGTTATTGTTGTCAACACAAACTTTACATCATGTACAGCCTCTGCCTCCGGCCTCCATATGGACCTACGACGTCAGCGTTGGAACTGCTTTCATTTCTACCCTTTGTTTCCAGGGACTGGATGTGTGGGTGGAGACGATGCTTATCGTATACACGTTTTCGATACTGCTGAGTGCATGGCTACTTCATATCCCCAATGCAAGGTCAATGAGCGTAAACAGGCTAAGGCGAGCTTTGAAGGATGGGATAATCTATTAATAACTGCACACACGCCACGGTAAGAATTATTGATAATAATATGCTATTTTATAGGGCAGACGATTAGTTGATGAACAAAATGATAATCTGTCCTATAACAAGAGAAATGAAGATGTTATGGGATATTGCATCGTGTAGTCTTGTAGAAATTGGCCGAAGTTTCGGAGGTACTTACTGCTTCCATCATCAGGGAAAATAAACCTGCAACACCCCAGAATACAACAGGTATCTACGTGCGGATTTTGTTAGAACGCTGGCCTTGTAATGCTGGGGGCTCGGGTTCGATTCCCGGCGGTGCCCGAATTTATAACTTGTGTTGGGCAAGGCCGTGGTCTAGGCAACACGGAGTTTTCCTCCGGGGGCTTCCCCGATTTCTCCGTGGCATCCCAACAATTACTCCATTCACACACAGAAGAAGGCAATGGCAAACCACTTCTGGATCATCTGCCAAGAACGTATATGAACAGGTCCCAGTCCGAGAAAAGGATGGAAGGATCCTGTTCATATGGACCGGTCGTCAGACAGAACACTAAATAAAATAAAATATTGTTTATTACGTAACCATTGTAATTAGAATTGATTATGGATGTTTATGTATATTATTTTGTTCGTATCTCTAGAATTTATGTTAATAATTTAACTCGCGACCATTTTGCTGATCCTTAGTTTAATTTTACGAATTGTTCTGATTAATTTAACACATCACGCGGACATGAATTACAATAGATGTGAAGATAAAAAACTGAGATCGTGGTATTCTCTTCCTTCGTAATATTTTTTAAGTTTATTTCTTGTTTCTTTCCAATGCAGGGCACATAATAAAAGGAGAGCTTATAAATTTTAAATGGAGTTATAATTAATTGAAAGACATATTTAATTAAAATTATTATAATATTATTTGCGTTAAATATTTCTAAAAATTAATTTGTATTGGGTATGACAATTATTATGCCTGTTTTGACACATTTATAACGATTCACCGAAAGTTTATTGTTTATATAAATGGAAAACGAATGAGAACACGCAAAATTCTATAGAGAAAATGCTCTTAGAAGGAAATACACTGAAACGTGATATGCGGGTTGTGGGGAGTGCAGGCGGGGCGTGAAAATACCAAAGGCGCTTTCTTTGTCTGGATTTCCCAGTTCCATGAATTCCAGGAACAACCTCCTACAGTTCAGTGTTGCTCTTCTCACGTGAATAAAAACCCGGTTCATGACAGAATATAGGCTGACGTAGGTTTTTGTAAGTGAAAACTTTTAAATATCCAGGTCGGATTGAACGTTCAGCTATCAGTTCGTTTCTAATTTAGCGAAATTGAAATATGTGTAGCCTCTTCTCCTGTTCCTGTCAGAGTCTGTCGTCTTTACATTTTTAAGTGGCCCACTTCGGACTAGTTTATCCTCTGTTTGTGCCTCCCTTAAATTCCGTAGAACCGTCATCATCAATCACGATGACTTCTTTATTTCGTATTTGTTCCTTAAATATTTCCAGTACTGCAAATGGACGAAATATGAGGTAAAATGAAGAAATTTGTTGTTTATTAGCGGTTTGTTTAACGATGGTGTCAGTTATACATCGTAAAATTACAGAATGATCAATGTAGAACGTTATTATGTAACTTAAAAACAAAATAAAAAATGTACACTTAATTTTCATATGCGCGGACACTGACATGCCTAGTTCGAGTAGTTATATCAATATTAGGAGCAGAATGCTCGAAAAGTTTTATGACATCTTTAAACTACGGTAGTTTTTAAGAACATAATTAAAACTTTACGTAAAAACAAATTAAGATTTTAATTCAAGAATAATTAATTCCATTGAAACCGGCAGTGTTGATTCGTGGTAACTTTCTAACAAACAAAATTAAACGCAGGTTTGTACAGTCAATGGAAAAAAATATATTCCAATTATGAATATAATATTAAAAAGATACGTTATTCACGATTTTACATATCCCATTGGCCTTATTAGTTATTAGCAGTTACAAATCTATTGTTGTAATGATTTCCACAGTATTTAATATATCGCTGGACAAACAATGAAAAATTTCCTTGTATTTCGTCCAAAGAAATTTAAAATATGACCGTTAGAACGTGTACAGTTTGCCAAATTTTTATGACGTGAGTTATATCTGAGAAAAGAATGTTCTCTGTGAGCCTTGTTACACAGTACTGGTCCAAAATGAAATGTACCTTACAACTCTACATGATCTGTAAAGCCGTGTAAAGTTACAAGTAGATACCATTATTTCGGAACCCTGGAATCAACAATATGTTTCTGCGGAACTATGGCATCTTCCTACAAGACCACATGGTGTTACAACCCAGAAGTCCGACATTGACATCTTCACAACCGTGAGAACCTCGAGTCTTACTTTGGTAAAAATCCGTCATGCTCATTGCAAAGGTTTAGTAAGTAGCCTGGTGACCGGTCAAATGGAACTGTTGGGGCACATTTCTTAAGCGACCTGACTATTGAACTGTGATTGGAGTCTTCTATAACACCCGGACTCAGAGTTCTGGCTATAAAAGCTAACTTTTTTTATAAACACTTACAACAGACTAACGCAGTCCAAAAAGGAAAATTTTCCAGCTGGTTGGAATCGAATTATGGTCGTTCAGACCATGGTCTTGTCATTGTGATGTCTCAGATATCCCGAAAGTATCCAATTTCGTCGAAATCCGAGCAAACGGTCTTGAAATTCAGTATTCTAGTGCATAACAATGGAATCGAAGTGTTCATCAGAGAAATATCTGAACCCAAACGTGTGAAACCAACACAATAATGAGAATTATGCTGGATCACGGTTCGAACATAAATGTTCACTTTTCGTTCTTTGTTGTTACAAGCCCTGGATAGGTTAATCCTCCCATCCGCGGAAATTTAGGTTATGTCACATCCAGAATATTTAATTAAATACAAATATTTGCATCGTTAATCGGTAGAACGGTAGAAAAGACGGATAAAAATGCGTTTATTTTGTAACTGCAAGAACTTTGTGAAGGTTGATCTACAATAATGCATCTGCTGTTGAAAATCTGTCGCTGATTTTGATGTCCGAGACAGAAATGGATCTTACCAAAATCCTAACAAAGATGGCGGAAAAGTAAACGATATATATGAGAAAGAAGATTGGATTATGACAAAGATAAATATTATTAAAGTGAAGATGATGATAATGATCCATATTAATAACATGGCTGTAGTTTCGTGAAGGGATTTAATAAGATTAAGATGGTTAGGTTGGCATGACAAGAAAGCCTTCTGCCAGCTCAGTGTCCACTCGTGGAAGGATGATTTATTATTGCCTGGATACAGTTCTTTGTGGATCACGCTGTAGCCACAAGATAGTTATGGCATAATGGAGGGCAGTGGACTTCGATCTAGCTCCAACCTCCTCAAGGTCGCTTACAGCTGCTGCTGTGACACCTGGCTGGCCACGAACGCAACGCACCTAGCGCTGACTGCCTCACCGCGGCGAAAACCAAATCTTCCGTTCCTCTGTTACGTAGTACGAAATGTAATTGGAATATAAACTTCATCAGTTATACTTGCGCTAGTGGATTATCTCTGTAAATTAATTTGTATTGTTCGAACCAGCACTTTTTCAGATTCAGTCAAAAAATGTTAGAATTTATTTCTGTGTTTCCCTGCCTCTGTCTTCTGGGATACTGCAAGTTTCTTGTTGTCCGGAATTGACAGCCCCTCCTCCAAGTCGAAAAGTTAATCGCGATTGGTTATTCAGCAGGCTTTGTTGTCAGCAATTCTCCTTATCCCCAATGAGAGGTCGTGCCATGTCATGTTTGCTGGTACTGTGATCATTTCGTGTTAAAATTATTTCTTCAAAAAATAGTTGTAAATTGGTAGATATCTTTTAAATGAATAAAGGTTAGAATGTGGGAAATTTTTCCCTCAGAACCAACAGCTGAAGAATTAAGTTTACCTCGGATATATCTAAACCGAGATGAGATGATAATATTCAAATGGACCTCAAAGAAATGTGGTTGAATGGTGCAGACTGTAGTCTGCAGGGACCAGTTATTGTCGACATGACAATGGAACTTCGTGCCCTATAAAAAAAACAGAACATTTATTGACTAGCTGATGGTACTTTTATATTTTCTGGAATAAATCTGCTCGATGGATATTTAGGATAGGCCTGTATACCATACGAATACATTTTTATGAGGACCGAGGAGTTAAAATAGGCCAGCGATACTTTCTTCTAAACTCGAATGAATAAATACGATAATCGAGGCTGTAGTCAGTGGATGAGAGGTTCCGATTGTTAGCACAGTGGCGCTCGGTGCGTTTTATATGTTCTCGCGTTGGATCTCTAACTGCAGGGTCTTTACGTCTACCATTTCCCGTCTTGCCAAACTCACTCTCTCTCTCTCTCTATTTCTATAAAACCACAACACAAACCGGAGTTTTGTTTTAGGTTCTTTTTTTTGTATTTGTTTTCAAGCTTCTGATTTCGCTATTTCCTTTCTCACCTCTACACGTTGATTCCACCATCAAATCTATCAAATTACCAATAAACGCCAGTTTCGACATTGCATTGTTAAGGCTTATACGTAATGGAATACAGAACAAAAAATATACGATGTAAAATAACAAATGTTTGGTCGGACGTTGTGGCAAAGCACGAGAGGTAAGGAGGAAATTAAAAATAGAAGTGGTACATGTACAGGTTGCCCCAAAAACATGTAAACACATAAAATTAATAAACTAAAACTTTACATACGTCAGCATTTAATTAATTAATTAAATTTAAATATGAATCAAATTAACTTATGATCAAAATAGTTCGTGTACTATTGGTAGGTACTATCGAAAAAAATTATTTCTCGTGTGGAGGTACATTAATTTCGGAATTAGATAGAGGTCAGTGATTAACTTCGTGGTCTGGAAGCTACACACCCTAG
This sequence comes from Zootermopsis nevadensis, assembly GCF_977971745.1. NCBI lineage: Eukaryota > Metazoa > Arthropoda > Insecta > Blattodea > Termopsidae > Zootermopsis > Zootermopsis nevadensis. The sequence continues at coordinate 12,015,073 of NW_028259138.1, forward strand.
AAATACAAAGGTTTTTAATCTAGGGAAGGCTGGGTGGGCCACAAAACCGGTCTGGACGTTTTTGGTAGGCAGTGACTTGAAAATGGCAACTTTCGGTCGAGCCTGATATTCGATTGGAGATTCAACTAGTGTACGAAGAGGTTCCGTGAGGAAATCCTGTTCAAAATTGATTTTATTTCGAGTGTCCGAGGCTTCCTTCCATTTTTCATTTCTCTGTGAGTAATGTCGATGATTTTTAATTGATTTTTTCATCCTGGTGATAGAGCAAGGTTTTGCCACGCAATATTGGCATGTCCGATAAAGATTTTAATAGATTTTCAGGCTATTAAACGAGGCTTCTTCAACTACATACGTTATATTACGTCGAATTTTATGGAGTGATGATTTTAGATGGTGAATACGAACGAATTTCGGGAAGTAGCGTTGTTGCCTATTTTAAAGTTTTATCCGTGTATTCATTGAAGTGACGTTTATGAAATTTAGAAATTATTTCCTTAAATTTTTGCAGGTGTGTTAACATTTGTTATATTTTGATGATAAGGATTAATGAATTGGCCCTTGTAATTGTGGTGATTAGTTGGATTTTTAAATTGGCTCATTCGGAGTCCTGAAAACAAAATTAAAATTTTTGGTTCTTAGACGTAAGCCATCATTTCGAAGTTGGAGGAGAGAAAGTTCATCTAACGACCGGGATTCTGGTTAATATAAAACAGATCACGCAATTGTGGTCCTTCTACATTGTCGGTCTCCTCTTTGTACGCGGGAGCAACATATTTATGCGTTGTCAGATGGCTGAGAGATTGGGACCGCACGTCCTCGAACTCAGCTCTCCAGGTGACCTCTCGCTGTAAACAAATAAGTGGATTCACTCCGCATTCATCTCCTCCTTTAAGGAAACTTAAATTAAAAATGCATTATATTACACGCAGCTATGTATGTGACAAGACTCAAGGGTGTCAGAATTAAGTTTTGAGGAAGATTTTTTTTTATTTAATATTAACGAAAATAAAATAACAGTAAAATTTTTTTTCATAATTTGTACGATCAACCTGATAATGTAGGATGGTTCAATAGAGAAAGGTACAATGGGCGAGACGTACAAAATTCATTGGAAAATAAGAAATGCGTTCAAAATTGTGATTGGAAGGAAGGAATGGAATAGGCTACTTTAAAGACCAAGACACAGATGGAAATATTAATATTTTTAACGGATCTCACAGAAGCAAGACGTGAAGTTGCGGACTGTAACTGACTCAAGATAGTTCTAATAACAGAAATTATATGACACCCCCCCCCTGAAACAATCCAGTCTGCACATCATTTTCGCGTCTGGGCGATAATGACGTAGGTATGAAGCAGTCAGAACGTAGACGAACTTATTTTTCACAATTAGTACGCCCAGAATAATGTGTCTCACGTGTATCTGGAATGTTGGACGTCAGGGAATTAATGACTTTGGCCACTTTTCCACCTCGTTTATTTGCATCTATCGTCATAATAATAATTGTCATCGGATCCAAATTATCTCACATACGCTGGCCTTGTAATCCTGGGGTCACGGGTTCGATTCCCGGCGGTGCCCGAATTTATAACTTGTGTTGGGCAAGGCCGTGGTCTAGACAACACGGAGTTTTCCTCCGTGGCATCCCAACAATTACTCCATTCACACACAGAAGAAGGCAATGGCAAACCACTTCTGGATCATCTGCCAAGAACGTATATGAACATGTCCCAGTCCGAGAAAAGGATGGAAGGATCCTGTTCATATGGACCTGTCGTCAGACAGAACACTATAAATAAAAAATAAATAAAAAAAATGCAGTAAGATAGAACAGTTTTGTTACAGATTCTGTTTTAAACATCAAGACTGCGAATTACCTCGTGTCACCTTATCACATGTCTATGTTCAATCAACGTAACATAAAGTCGAGAGTGAGCCCATTAGTTTTTATGTCGAAAACCGTACTTACATATTTTCTAAATTTCTTTCTGAGACGTGATGGAAGCTAGAGGTTTCACTTCTCTTTTTATCACAGAAAGTCTTCACATTTTACGTCACAAGACAGCTACTACTTCTGTACACGTAATGACAGAACTTATGTCTTGGTTCACATCATCTTGTGGAGAGAAGCTTCCTTGTTTTGAGATAACAAATATAACGTGACTGAAATGGTTTATGAATTAAAATCCCGTTAATGGATGTAAAAATCTTTAATTCTGAACCAGTCGACAGTATTTTAGTGTCGTAATATTTATTCTGGTTTGTACGGTAAAGTTCTCTAAAAATCCTGAAATTAAGACGAGGCATCTACACATGAATTTCACTCAAATATATCACAACATTTATTGAGATATTTCGGATGAAATAAATCCTCTCCATCGCAAGTTTGTGGACATGCAGTGGCCAATTTGGCTCTTTAATTTGTGCAAAATCTGCAGTTGTTTGCAATTAAAATATAGTTTGATTAGGTCACCACTGCCTGGTCCCAAATCCTTACATTCGTTTCATTGAATTTCTGCAAATACCTTAAGATATTACTAAAATGAATCTGGTGGATGTGGGTTGTGAAGTGGATTGCCAATCCTGGGATTAAATTTGCAGGGATTTCTGTTTCTACCAGCTGATACAGCGTTGTTGAGGCTACCTGTCAGCTGTTCTGAACACTCGCGGCTTACACTACGGAGAGATGAATTGGATGCCAGCATCATTGAAGTTATTATAACCGTGCATACGGTGTAGTGATGGCGCAGATATTATTTGAACTCACAAGAGTGCAAGTTCTGATGTGCATTTAGAAACTTCAGTAGATAGAAACATATCTTGGAATAATAGGCAGTACACATGACTTATTATTTTTTTTTGGGTCGGGTTGTCTGTAGCTTGTTTCATCGAAAGAGAATTTAAATTAAACATCAATTTAGCACAAAAAGAAATACACTTACGAAAAGATAAAACATTTCTTAGTTTAGTTTTATTTCTAACTACGTTATAACGTAATGTTCGTTTCTGAAATTTAAACTGAAATCTTTGGTCTAAAGAGTAAAAATTATTTCCGGTGATATCTTCCGGTTGTTGATGATCCAGGCAGAGACACTCATTGAAATATTGAAAACTAAACCCAGTCTTAAACGGCTGATATCCCTTGAAGTCTTTATTGCATTCAATTGCTGTAAACGCTTAATAGCTTATAGGGCTGTTGATGGTAGCCACGTAAACTGTTAGAAATGTGTTTCCAAGATATTTTTATATTTGCCCTCGGAAGAATTTTGATCTCGACAACTAAGACGGAATTGGAAACCAGAACCAAGAGTTCCAAAGAAAGTTACAGAAACTTGTAGTTAATATTCCCTTCTTTTAAGTGACGTGACTGAAACCATGGACCACTGTCCTTGAGAAAATAATAATCACACAACTGGTCAATAAAATTCTCGGAATTTTGATAAATTTAAATGTTTATTAACGTGTTTACAAGAGCACTCTACCAGACCCTGTCCTGAGCCAGATAAATCCAGTCCACATTCTTACGCTAATGTCTTTGACATATATTTTAATATTATCTTCCAATCTACGCTTCAGTTTTCCTATTAACTCTTTCTATAAAAAAAATGTATTTATTTTACGTCTAGCTCAATTTCCACCTGCCCTCCATATCCCGCCCTTGATTTAATTTCCGTAAAAATATTTTATGAAAATTATAAATGTATCAGAGCGAAAGCCAAGTCTGTTAACATTTAATGCTATGATATTTTTTATGGTTGTATTGAACAGTGTTAAGTTTGATGTTGTAGGAGTGGGGAAGAACACTGCGTGTCCAGACTTGTCGAATCAAGTGCAGTAGTTCTGGAAGAGATGTGTTCTTCTTCATTAAACCACTTGGCCTTGTAGCTGTTCTACACGTGACCTATCTAAAACCACCCCCTTCCCCCTCTTTTGCATCAGGTAAAAATGACAAGACTGGAAGCTAACAGTAACTATATTCCACTCGACCAAAAATGTTTCATGTGCGTTTATATCGATTTGTCAAATCAGATCGACTTTTGTTGTTGTTCAGATTTCTATGTTTCACTGACAAAGCTTGAAGCCACCGACAATATTAAAACACATATCCTTATTTCTGGTCTATTTCGTTAAATGTACACGAAATACACACTTCAAAAGAATAAACCATTTCAATGCTATCAATAAAAATCGAAAACTCACAACAAGACTCACATACGTGAAAGTTACTTCTGACAAGAATGCATTAAATGCAAGAAATATAATTAGGAACGTGTGTACACAACTGTGTAATTAGTAAATTATTTCCTTATGGGAGCTCAAAATTATCTTTATTCTAACCTATATTTGTCTTGGTCAAAATATGTCACAGGATAACTGTCTCATTCTATAGTAATACTCACAGAAGTGCTAGTGGAATGTCTTTCCACATGAAGTCTTTGAATCCGTCAAGTACTGATACAGTTAGTGTGTGACAGTTACGAAGGAAGGCAAGTGATCGTGGGAACTTATGAAATCTGCATCAGTTTATCCAAGTAAGACTGAGATTATATTAATTAATACGTAGTTAGTTAAGTACTGAAAATATAAGTTCTGTTGACCAAAGCATATATCTGGAAACGTCTGATTTCTATTAGTATAAACGCACAAGTGTTTCTTAATCCGCCATTTTTAGCTTCACAAAGTGAGTAACCTAATCGCATTGGGGCATTGGAAAATGGCAGTCTCAGCTCACGTAGCTTTTATTTCAGAGAGTAGACAGGAATTACTATTGAAATACAGAAAGAATTTCACATGTAGTTAGTGTACTACGTTGTGATTGTAAACATCTCATGTGAAAACTTGGTAACGTTCTGAAAATTAAGAAAAATGAACTTCATCGGTTTGTCTTGTGGGAAATGACGCCATGTGAACTTATATGTAAATACCAATGTTTCGTAGGAACATACTGCCTCTATCTTCAGGGCCGACCAGCATCGATATCTTCACAACCATGAGAATATTAAATCTCGTTTTCAGTTAATAACTTTGTTGCAGACACTTTAAAATTATAATAATAAGGCATTCTGTGAAAGATTAATTGATCAGATAGATTATTTGGTGTTTTGATTTTGATGAGTTTTTTTATGTAAGACTTGAGGTTCTCACAGCGGTGAGTATGAAGATTTCTGTCTTCTGGGTTATTGCGCTGTGTAGTCTGGTCGATGTTTACCAACGTTTCAGAGGTCATACTGCCTCCATCATCAGGGCGATGAGTATGAAGATTTCTGTCTTCTGGGTTGTTGCGCTGTGTAGTCTGGTCGATGTTTACCAACGTTTCAGAGGTCATACTGCCTCCGTCATCAGGGCGATGATTAATCGCCCTGATGACGGAGGCAGTATGACCTCTGAAACGTTGGTTAACATCGACCAGACTACACAGCGCAATAACCCAGAAGACAGAAATCTTCGAGTTTTTTTAAGTCTTGGTTAATGACGGACAAGTATTCAAATAATATATCTCGCTCGGTTTTAAGTTTTATATCAACGGATGCCTGAAACCAAAGAAGACTTCAGATTTTGTGGCAACTCCGATTGGCCGATGTGGTAAACACAGATCAGAGACCCAGATTTTTGAGTAGTAATGAAATTATTATTTATTGTTCTCTTGCGTAAAGCATTCGTGAGTCATGTGGTACGTTAAGGAGAATAAAAAATATAAAAATATGCTTGAAAAACAACGAGAAAAGAGACTATTTGTATACCTTGACGGAAATGGGAGAATAATATTAAAACGAGTCGTAGGAAGGAAAGGTTATGATGATGATAGATTGGTCTAGCACTGTAGACGGTAAAATGACGGGGGTTTTTGTTAAAATAACGAACTATCAGGTTACAGAAAGAGCGAATTTCTTTTGGCTGGCCTAATAAGTGCTCATGGAGGTCGTGTGCCACGTACTTGATTTGTTGATTTCTGCTTTAACGTACGTCTCACAACAGTGTGTAAAGTTCTGCGTGTGATATATACGTAAGTGCTTGTCGTTTCTTCTGTGCAAAGCGTCTAGCCATTTATTTCTACCTTATTTCCTTGTGTTTATTTATTTTTTACGGGAGAGAGGTTAAATTAAGTTTCAACTGACTCTCCGTAGACTTGGTCATAAAATAACGAACAGATCCAGTTGGATTTATGTACAGATTTTCTACCACAGCGCGCGTGTTACTTGGCGTCTGTATTTCTCATTTAGAACAAGTTGGCAACTGATTTGTGATTGGTCGTTGGGTTTATACTTAACTGCGCGGGCTATTTGAAACGGTTATTTCGTAAAAATCGTCTAATTAGAACGCAATTTGAAGCTGTAAATGCAAATATTTCCTAATAGTGCCACTTTTTCTCTTGAGATTTATAATGATCTACCGCCATGATCCCTTTATGAAAAATCTTCATCACGTTTAAAATAGTAATAGAGAATCTATTAGACACTCTGTATTTAACAGCTTGCCACCAGTTAAAGTTTTTATTTGTTTGAGAAATCGTGAGGTAATGTAGGGTGTGTGAGTGACTGAGAGAGAGAGAGAGAGTGAGAGAGATAGATTAGAAATAAATAAGGCTATCACGGCCGTGAATTTGTCGATGTTGGTCTTTTGCATTATGAAGATGCAGACAGTATGTTCCTCCGAAACATCGACAATGAAGACAGATGTAGGGCAGCTTTGAGTCAGATAGGTTAAAGGAGCAGTTATGCTTTGATTGTTTATGGGGTATTCGGTTCGTATCTAGGCCAGAGTCCTGAATAACATGACGTATGTTCTTGGGTTCCAAAGTCATTCGTTTCAGATCCCCAGTGATTCACGATTTATAAAAAAAGGTAAACTCGGCAGTTGATATGGTATAAATAACCAAAAAATTAATAAGCAATATCAGTACAGTCGAAGTTAAATATTTATAAAAATGTGCAGTGGTTTTGAATTGATTCCGAAGAGATTTTAAGGTAGAATTCTTTTGTGTGTGATGGAGAACTTTTAAGCGTGTGATATTATTAAAATTGGGATGTTTGATGCCGTTTACTTTCGTTGGTCTGTACCCCAGCACATCAACAGTTGATTACTCCATGCAAATTGAATATTCTTTCTCTGACACGACTTGCGGTCTTATGCTACCGTAGAACCGCCCAGTTATAACAACACATGTTACTTTCAGACAAGAGCTTTCGTGTTGTTAGCATTGCACGGATTTTTAATTAAGATACGACTTTAATGTCATGCGTTCTTTGCTTTCACCGGTTGAAGTGAACGGATATTTGGGAAGTCGTGAGCGAGTGTCAGTCTAGAAACTGTTACACCGCTTGATGCGAGTTTGGATTGAAAGTTCTGAGAAAATGTTCCGTCCCTCCTAACTCCTTATTAGTGATGGCAGAGTGATTTAATCTCGCAGTTCCTTACTAACCCCCGAATTTAAAGAAATCACTTGTTCTCAGTTGTACGTCTGTCCAGTTCTTTCGACCGCGGTATTTAACCTTGAGATGAATATTCTCTGGACCAATTCTGCAAGCTAGTGATCTCTTATTAGAGCTGACACCTATCGCTTTTTCTCCGCATTATATCTTGCATAAGATCTTCGTGTTGCCAACCGCTGCCTTCTTCAGGAAAGAACCCCCCCCCCCCCCCCGCGGTTGGTGTGGAATTTGCGTGCGTATGTACGGAAGAGTGTTCTAGTCTGTTTCAGAGGTCGCGTTTCTGCACTCCATCGTCATGGCCCTGATGATGGAGGCAGCAACCTCTGAAACGTCGGTAAATTTCTACCAGACTGCCATCTTCTTACTCACTGCCGTGAGAATCTCAAATCCAACCCTAAAATTGGTCACGACTCGTGCATTGCTAGTCGTTATCTTCTTCTTCTTCTTTTTATTTAGTGTTCTGTCTGACGACAGGTCCATATGAACAGGATCCTTCCATCCTTTTCTCGGACTGGGACCTGTTCATATACGTTCTTGGCAGATGATCCAGAAGTGGTTTGCCATTGCCTTCTTCTGTGTGTGAATGGAGTAATTGTTGGGATGCCACGGAGGAAAACTCCGTGTTGCCTAGACCACGGCCTTGCCCAACACAAGTTATAAATTCGGGCACCGCCGGGAATCGAACCCGAGACCCCAGGATTACAAGGCCAGCGTTCTAGACCACCGTGGCGGAGTAGTAGATAATAAATGAATTTTGTTAGATATTTTAGGAGGTGAAGTAGTCTGAACTAAAAAGTATGTTCCCGAGAACCCGAGGTTATTTAACTTCTCGGGAAATTTTCTTAATTGTGGAAACATAAAGTTTGTTAACGGCTGAAAGAAAGAAATCAATCCAGTTAGGACCTTGAGCTAGCTTACGTAAGTACACGAGCTTTAAAACTGAATTTGTATGTAAAAGAATTTCTCAAATCAATTAATACGAATGAATCGGCGAAAATAAATTTACCTGCTTGTAAAGAGCCCCAGTTGTGTTATTGGACGGCTGATTCTCTGAATCCCGTTCAGAACAGTGTTTGAAAGCTAAACTACAGTGCACGCACGCACGCACTTACGTGCTAGCGTCGCCAATAATTGCAGCCATTAGTGTGAAGTGATATTACAGAATAAACCATATCCCATTTCTATTCGATTGCAGTTATTTTGGTTTGGGGCACTATTTACCTTAAATCTCAGTTAGGTTGTTTTCTTTTTACACCAAATTTGATTCAACACCTTCCACTCTCTTTTTGTGGTCGGACCTGCAATTTGCTTACAATTTGTTTCGCTATTGGAGCTGATAAAGCCGAATGAATGTTAAGATTATAAATATTCTGTTGAGAACAAAAGTGCAATAAGCAGTTCTACGTAATTTCTTAGTCCTGCTTCAAGATAATGATTCAATTTTTTTTAAATTATTAAGTTACAATTATTATTTGTTAATACTGTAATTATTTTTATCATTATTTTGATTTAATTGGTTTCATCTATCGTAGTCAATAAATTTGATAAATTAATTGCCTTCAGTAATAATATTCATAATCATGATAATCTATGGACGTTTCTAGTGTCTGTAGCGTCATTATTTTACAATAATTCCGGGATGTTCACATTTAAGTACTAATCAGACTCTCACGTATCGTAATTTTATAACCAAACTTAAAAATAAATACAGTATTCATTGAACACACGTCGAAAAATAAGAAATTTACAGAAAATCTGTGTTCAAGACCTCAGATGTTAATCCGCTTATAAGGTGCATAGTGGCGGAGGACTGCGTTGAAAAGAATTTTTGGAGAAATAGTGTGTGTAAATGTAGACTGGACTGAACTGGATGTGGTTACGATGTAGCGATTGGCTTCAATGTAAACAATGACGAGTGTTCAGGTTACCCGGGAGTACTACATTTCTTGACTTTTCAAGGAAGACTCTGTGTCATGTAGTTACGTGGCCGTTGAATTTCATGACATTTCCACCGAGTCCCATCCGAAAATATCTTCTGTGATATTTAGTGTTTGAATCTTTTTGTTCCTGAAAGTCATTGTTAATATAATTGTTTTCTCCATTGTCTTATATTGTTGCCTCCGATTACAATGTGGTCTAGCGGTTAGAACGCTGGCCTTGTAATCCTGGGGTCTCGGGTTCGATTTCCGGCGGTGCCCGAATTTATAACTTGTGTTGGGCAAGGCCGTGGTCTAGGCAACACGGAGTTTTTCTCCGTGGCATCCCAACAATTACTCCATTCACACACAGAAGAAGGCAATGGCAAACCACTTCTGGATCATCTGCCAAGAACGTATATGAACAGGTCCCAGTCCCAGAAGAGAAAGGGATGGAAGGATCCTGTTCATATGGACCTGTCCTCAGACAGAACACTAAATAATAATAAGATGAGGTGGTCTAGCGGTTAGAACGCTGGGCTTGTAATCCTGGGGTCTCGGGTTCGATTCCCGGCGGTGCCCGAATTTATAACTTGTGTTGGGCAAGGCCGTGGTCTAGGCAACACGGAGTTTTCCTCCGTGGCATCCCAACATTTACTCCATTCACACACAGAAGAAGGCAATGGCAAACCACTTCTGGATCATCTGCCAAGAACGTATATGAACAGGTCCCAGTCCGAGAAAAGGATGGAAGGATTCCGTTCATATGGACCTGTCGTCAGACAGAACAATAAATAAATAGTTCCGTTTAAAGACATCAGACATGTACTCAGAATTTAATTTTGTAATTTTGTATTGTCTTTTGTAACGTCGAAAAGAATATGAGCTGATAAGAAGATTGTTTGGAACTGATCGTAAGGAAATAGAATGTAAATATATTAACTAGACTGAAGATTGCCAAACGGAATATAAAAATTAATGGAGAATATAACTTAATGCTACAGCCGTGTGTTTTTCTCTGTTCCATCCTCAAAATAACTCGAGCGATTTAAATTAAATTTAGTACCGCGTGTTTAGAATAAATTGTCGATCGAATTTAGCGTAGGTTTTTATCGGCTCAGTATAATTCTTGCTTCGCATGGAGTTTCATTAAAATATCTCGATGTTTTGGCACCGGTTCTTCTTGAAATATAATCTGTACAAATTTAAGATGCACAAATTTTATCCGGAATATTTTCTCTTTTACGTGCTGAATGTTCAACGAATTACAAGGAACGCAAATCTTGACTCTACAGTGTAACTATAGTACGATTAGATTTGTAGTTAGATTTTTATCTGCAATAAATAAACGGAAATGCCAGTGGCGTACGCGGAGTCTGTGTGCTGTGAAGTCAATTTCCAGTCTTGTTTCTTTGTGGTTTGCTAGTGGACCTCAGCAGCAAGACATTTCGACGTATGTGGGTGTGGACCTCATCCATATACTACATGGGGTGAGTCGTTAGTTTCGCGCTTCGACTGATTTATCCCCGAGAAAACAGTAGTATGTCTTATAAAAGTACATTTTTTATTTCTTAAATATGCATTAGAATTTTGCAGAAATTCTGTAATAGGCAATTTCTCATCTTATTATTATTTAGTGTTCTGTCTGACGACAGGTCCATATGAACAGGATCCTTCCATCCTTTTCTCGGACTGGGACCTGTTCATATACGTTCTTGGCAGATGATCCAGAAGTGGTTTGCCATTGCCTTCTTCTGTGTGTGAATGGAGTAATTGTTGGGATGCCACGGAGGAAAACTCCGTGTTGCCTAGACCACGGCCTTGCCCAACACAAGTTATAAATTCGGGCACCGCCGGGAATCGAACCCGAGACCCCAGGATTACAAGGCCAGCGTTCTAACCGCTAGACCACCTCATCTTATTATTATTTAGTGTTCTGTCTGACGACAGGTCCATATGAACAGGATCCTTCCATCCTTTTCTCGGACTGGGACCTGTTCATATACGTTCTTGGCAGATGATCCAGAAGTGGTTTGCCATTGCCTTCTTCTGTGTGTGAATGGAGTAATTGTTGGGATGCCACGGAGGAAAACTCCGTGTTGCCTAGACCACGGCCTTGCCCAACACAAGTTATAAATTCGGGCACCGCCGGGAATCAAACCCGAGACCCCCAGGATTACAAGGCCAGCGTTCTAACCGCTAGACCACCGTGGCGGTAATTTCTCATATTAAAATTTAATTTACGAAATTCTGGAGATGTCCGGTCCCAGTGTCACCTTAATGTTGGCTATCCTGACTAATGTTTGACATGCCTCTGTACTCAATTCTATCAACATGACAAAACGATAATTTTTCAGTATTATACAATTGATTTCCTTCTACATTTCCCCTCCAATGTATCGTTTATAACCACGTGATTCGATCTTATATTGTCAGCGAATTTGAGAAATCGTTGGTAAATAAAGCAAGAACCAAAATATATTTCAGATGTTTCTTCATGGCAAATTGCTGCCTGTTTCAGTGTTGTGTCGTAGGTCGCTTTTGCTGTAACAACTCTTCATTTGTACTGCGGGAGCATGACTGGATGCTAGTGCAAGGTGGAGTGATCTTACGTAGTTGCATTTCATCCTGGACTTCACTATAGTTTGTGGAATCCACAGATGGTCCTATTTATTAAATACGTGCTTTAAACAGTGTGTACATTACCGGAATTTCCTCCTGACCTCCTCGGATCAAGACAACACCCTGTCCGACTTCTAGCCATTTCGCAAATAATCTTCTTACATCTTACGATTCCCCTGGTTTGTGCTGGGAAGAAAATTTGGGAATCATGTCCATTATTTTCAAGTGAGTCTGTGTCTTTTCTGTGTATAGTCACCAATTTCTCCATTTGCGGAATGAATGTTAAGTTTTTGTCTCCTGAAGATGGAAGAAGAGTGTTCCTCCGAAACACTGGTGTACACCCACAAGACTACATGACGGAAAACCTTTTGGAACAGTTTCACACTAAAAAATCTTACAAAATGTTCGTAATATAAAGGAATCTATGTTACATTTTATGTCCTTAAAAGGTTTTGATATTCTTACGGCAGTGAATGTGACCATGGCTGTTTTTTTTTTTTTTGGATTTTAGCGTCTTTTAGTGTGGTGCATGTTTTCCGTCGTTTCAGAGGTACTTTGTGCTACTCATCGTCCTAGTCATGGCGGCTTATACCAGACTACAGATTGCGACAGCCAAGAATACTTAAATCTTCATAAATGCTTAGCTTTAACACTATTAACATATTACAAAAGGTTTGTTTCAATAGCAGCGTATGAAACGATGGGTGCTTAATTTTTTAGGCAAGATTTTACGTTGGAAGGAGTTGGAAATGTTAGCGAGCCCAACGCGTGTGTGTGTGGATGAAGATGAACACTCCAAAAATTTATTTACCTGTTAAACTTGAGATTCCCATAGCAGTGAATCTGTCGATTTTGTAATGATCTGTAACACCGCTAGGACTTGGAGGTAGATACCAACGTTTAGGAGGAATATTTTCAGCCAGAAGATTCAGGCAGTATGTTCTTTCGACTAAATCCCACTCCGCGTTACAAAGCAGAACAAAGATATATAATTATAATAATTCACTGATTTTTATCGAAATTTGTATGAAGTCATTTCACAGGAGGCCGCCTATTCGTAATACTCTTCGACTACCTTCAACAACTTCATAATGGCGTTCTTCAACACTTACTATTCGTGGAAAACCGTAGTCCCGTACAGTGGTGAATGTTTAAAAAGATTTTTGTAGTAATGTTTTGAAAAATATGAATATATTACTGTTACATTTATTAAGACCTCCAAATATTGTGATAGTTTAAGTGGTTAATCACAGCAACATGAGAATGAGATGATAAAGTTGCGTCATATTGTGATAAATATATATTTGTTTAAATATTGTCAGTCTAATCACAATAAAATTCCTATTAAATATTAAAATATTACTATAATTAACATTTAAATATTTAAAATATATTAAATGATGTTCTCTATCGAAATGTTCGATTTACTTTTGTAAAAAGTGATGATCTAATGTAAATCGAACATTTCGATAGAGAACATCATTTAATATATTTTAAATATTTAAATGTTAATTATAGTAATATTTTAATATTTAATAGGAATTTTATTGTGATTAGATTTAAACAAATAAATAAATTGTATGATAAGTTTGCATGTTGACTTTGTATAAATACGCACTCGAATGTTGTATGAAGTATTTTCGATGGGAGTAAAGTTATGGAATTAGTTTCGAGCTCTGCGATGCTGTCTCATATTTTAGCTCTACGGCGGTCACAGGCAAGGAAAGGAAGAACGGGCATAGTTTCATATCTTACAACACTCTAATAACAGAACCCGAAAGTTCAACGCTGTTATTACTCAAAGCCGCCGTTAGATACGTTCCCAAACTAGTTCCAAGCTAACAGCTTATCGACGCAACGAGAAACTACGTGATGAATGCTGGTCACTTGGTGGTGTCAGAGTAGTGATATCTGAGACATTTAGCACGAATTGGGGAGAAAAATAATGAAGATAATTTGTTAGCATCACTTCAGACCAAGAAGGAGATAGGGGATAACATTAAGGTGGATATCAACGAGGTATATTGTGAAGATAAGAGGCGGATAGAACTATCTGAGGACCATGTCCAGCGGCAGTCTTTGTTTGATATACTACCCGTTAGTACTATTATGGTACTAAACCAGTGTATCTGTGTTCTGCCATTGCTGCTTCTGAGAGCTTTCATGGCTGTGACGTCATTTTCTATGCGGTCGACAGCAGCTGCAGGGTCGGTGGTTTCCCCAGCTCTGTAATTTGAGTTTACATGTTATTTTGGTAATCACGTGATCAGGCAACTTGTGATGAGGAAACGTTCAGAAGTGGCATTTGTCCCGATATGCCACATCAAAAGATGCTACGTTCAGGTACATTTTACAGATGTGCTTACCTTCGAGAAGAAAGCTGCGAAAAATTCGACGACTTATTTAATCGAACGTCGAGTTCAAATCTCGGCCATGAGATCGACTTTACTGACTGAGGTTTTTTTTGGGGGGGGGGGGGGGTTCTCAAGTCTCTAGACAAATGCTGGTATGTTGCTTAAATTAGGTCACGACCTCTTCCTTCCATCGATTTTCCAATTCGATATTCCCCCCATGGCTCTGAGCCATATAATATGAACTTTTGGCAGCGTCGTTAAACAAATAATAAAATAAACAAATTAATAAATAAAAACTTATGTAGATATCTAGTACTGGTAGGGTTTTTTATGAAGGATGTTGAACCTGTAAGATAAGTAAGAATGAATATATGCAGACATTTGATTAAAAATGTTTATAAAAAGACCCCATAAATAGAATGATAGTAATGGAATGGGTATTAGGATCATTTGCTATGGTGTCGTGGTGTCGTGGATTATGATACTGTATCAGTAATTAGTTAATAATTGTTAATAAGCTAGTCTGTTAATCAGCGAAGTCACTAGTAATAACTTCCATGAAATTTAAAGACAGAAGCACAGATACTCAGCCAATTTCTTAGTTACTCTATCATATTGAATGTATGGACACATATATTGGCTATTCAGCTTAAGACAGGCCAAAACCATTTCTTCTCACATTCTTTCCACATCATCATTCAATCATCTAACCATTAAAAACTACACAAAATATGCAGTTGACAAAGCGTCGTTAAATATCCAGTAACAAATCACATGTAATAAAAAATAAAATGTTGACGCCTCTATACGGCAATTATATATTTCACTATCCACCGCGACTTCATCCACTGCTGTAAGCTTTCACCGATCACATAGCTTGTGTACACCCAGAGATGTTTGTTTTAAAATAAGTCCGCCATTGGTGTTTTAATTTACTCAGCTGATCGAGAATTTCTTGCTTTATGTAACCCGAATACACCTTACCTGAGACTCATTTAAAAGGTACGTACGTGAGTCTGTTTTCTCAGACTGTAAGAAATGTATAAAAGTACTTGGATCTTCCGCGTTACTGTGTGCAAAGCCACGAACGACATGCTATTAAGATGTAATCTGTCGGCAAACATGGATAGCCCGCCGCTGAGAGCTGTTTACCTCAACGCTTAAATGGATCGACGTTGTAGTCCTAACGCACTCCAGGACATCTGACTGCTGAGGAACTTTAAAGTAGCCACTGATGGATGCGTCAGATCTGTATTTAGCGATATTTGATGCATAAAGCATAGAGCGCCGAAACGGAAGTATGCGAATGTTTGCCTCAGAAGGGCGTTCGAGGAAGGGATCTTGATATTTATACCGGACTTTACCGGAAGGGAACCCTTGCTTGAAATTCTTATACACACTTGTGATCCAGTCTTTACAAATATCTATAACATAATTGTGCCACGGTGGTCTAGCGATTAGAACGCTGGCCTTGTAATCCTGGGGTCTCGGGTTCGATTCCCGGCGGTGCCCGAATTTATAACTTGTGTTGGGCAAGGCCGTGGTCTAGGCAACACGGAGTTTTCCTCCGTGGCATCCCAACAATTACTCCATTCACACACAGAAGAAGGCAATGGCAAACCACTTCTGGATCATCTGCCAAGAACGTATATGAACAGGTCCCAGTCCGAGAAAAGGATGGAAGGATCCTGTTCATATGGACCTGTCCTCAGACAGAACACTAAATAAAAAAATAACAGAATTAGAAAAATATATTTATTAAGTTTTATAGGTCTGTATTAGAAAGAGTACTTTACTACTCACTGTCAAGTCTTTTTGGTAATTTGCAAAACATGCAGTCAGTTCCCCGTGGCAAACGCAGTGTAACCTTCTTAAGCAGGTTAGAAGCTGCCACTTCTTTTTCTACATCGTCCTATTTAATTATTATTTAATCTCGTTCAGCATTAAATAAAGTATACACTAATTATAGTGTCATTAAGCAATCTATTCGCCAGCATCTCACTGGAAGATTTATGATTCAAAACAAAGTCTAATGGCGCAGAACTCTTTGCTGTAGTGAAGAAATTCGAGTTCACGAACGGTCGATTTCATTGCACGTGCCGAATCTGGAAATAAAAAACTTTTTAATTAAATGGTATGTGAGCGAGAAGTTTAATTCGCATTGAGCAGTTAATTAAACTGGTGGTGAACTATATCTTTTTGAAGCTCTTGAAGTATGAAATATCCGCGAACATTTCGTTCATTATCCATAATTTCTTCATGAATATAAAGACTTGAAGGTGAGATGATACGAATATGTACGTGATATGTAATACATAATATTGTAGAGCATAAAGTAATCCAGGCAGTTAATAATTAAAGCTGCTGGGAAGGGAGGTTGATCACGTCTTTCAGGCCTGTTTGATCGGTTTAAGCGTTGAAGTTTCCAGAACCTGTTTAAGATCGCTGTATTTATGTGTAATGCCTTGCCTTGTTGTTTTGCTTGGTAAATGTATTTGGTCTCACACTGTGAGGAAAATATGGAATGAGAATATTTGAGAATAGGTGCTGAAAATGATATTTTGACTTAAGAGAAATGACACGAAGGCAGAGTTGAATGCATACTGACGATCTTCGGAATTTATAGGCCTAATCTTTACGTAACAATTTAAGTGATTAAATCAGGGAGTGTTATATGGGAGACATTTAGGCATTGAACCAAGAAGTGTATACAAATTTACAGTCTGAGACCGTAAGGAATAGGAAATCACTTGGGAGGAGGCATATGTTAATTTGATTCTCGGAGAATAAGCTTCGAGGATATGAACAGCATTGAAGGATTTGAAGTTTTCACGGAGTTGAATGTGAAGATGGCTGTCTTCTGGGTTGTTGCTGTGTGTAGTCTGGTAGAAATTCATCGACGTTTCGGAGGTCCTTGCTGCCTCCTTCGTTAGGTACCTGAACTCGCTCAGAACAGGGTTATGCAACGAGATTTTGTGAAATCTAACGAACCTCTGAGCTCTGAATTTTTAAATAACCCTATAACGCAGAAAATAAGTTCTACACTGACAATTTGCTAACTTTTCAATGAAGATTTGTTATAGGAATTCGTGGATTGTGAGAGAATAATTTGGAGTTTATTTTATAATAAATGTCCAAATAGTAAAACGCGTATCACTTCCTAGGAATAGACTGTAGTGTTGGTGGATGGTGAAAATCATCGAGAATCTGTGGTCGCTGTCCCATTGAGACAGTCGTGATGATAACGGGATGTTGATACAAACCGCAGACCGGCGTGGTACAAAATGCGACATTCCGTTGTGAATTGAATTCAAATTAGAGGCTTTAACAGATTACTGTTTGTTGAGATGCGGTGTGTTTAGATGGGGTTTGCAATTTAGTGTTTGAAAGATGTGAAAAACATTACCTTTTTCCAACGTAGAACATTTTATGTGCAATGATTTTATGCGTTTCTTGTATGGAGTATAAAAATTGAAATCATAAAGGATAAAGTGTGTCCGTCTGTCACTTAATCTTTTTTTATATCTGGGTTATTTTACATTATCCATTTTAGTTAACGAGGGTGTGCGATTTCCAATAGGGGTAGGTGGAATGATTCTGAGTAGCGTCGATTACATATCAGCCAAAAGATTTCACTGACCGTGTCCTTGGGTTATTTAATTATCCCCTTCAGCTGAAGAATTCATATAACGTCAAAATATATGGAACAATAGTGATGAATGTTGAGTAGCTAAAAATTTGGAAGTATACTGTGATGAAATATGCCGAGGTAGCGTCGATATTCATCTTGGAACAACCAGAAAATTCAGCCACGATAATCGATAGCCTAACCGAGATCTGAATTCTGTATCTCTGGGATCCGGTTTTTATTTGTTCTCCATCAACTGTACTATGTATACAGTTCAGATTGAAATTTTTGATTTTTTTAAATAAATAAATAAATAATAATAAAATATTCACAGACTTAACGTAGGAATATATGATCGAGTTCAGTATCGCTTGTTTGAAATGTTTTTATATTGTGTGTTTTAACAGACTACATGGAAATATAATTTATGGCTCTTATAGAACTCGATTAGCTTTGTCAGAAGATTTGCATTGTAATAAATGGATATCAGAACTAATTAGGAAAACAGAATTGTAAACAACACGTTTTGAAACTCATTGTGCTTCAAAGTAGAACATATTTTCCCACTCTTGTTCTTAGCCTCGATTGCCTGGAGGTCGGTGAATCGTCTTGTAATGCCAGCCCAGAGAGGTCGTCGAAGAATCTCGTAAGAATTTAGGGATGCTTTTGTCATGAACTCAGAATATGTCTATTTGACGTATGCAGGATTCAGCTTCTCTTATCATTGCAGTCACAAAGAGTAAGCATTTTTCAGTGAAAGGCCTATGCCATTATTTTCACGTGATAAATGAAAGTAATCACTTTAAAACATTTTGATATATTTCGACAGTAACGACGTACTTGTATGAAATCAATTCAAGTAATTTATTTAATTATTCTCTATCAATTATGCAATTATCATTGAATTATACTGCCTTTAACATTTACACTAGAATTATCCTATACTATTTATTTTATTACAACAGTACGATTTATTACTATTTACAAGCTACATCTACATATATATTAGGACATCTGTCAGAAAAGAAAATGTTCTAGAAAATTTTCTGAATATTATTCTAATATTTTTTTGTATATTTGCATATTACGTAACATTTTCGAATTTTCTCAATGTAGTTCCGATTTCATTGTGTAGATTCAGAGTTGGGGAATGCATTTAAGTGAATGTTGCTTCCATTTCTCATGTAATTTGGCTCCTAGCCTGTGGAGATGCCTTGAATTCCTGGTCATAAACATTTCGCCGTGTATACAGAGAGGTAACAATTTTTTAAAATATTTTTCTCTCAAATAACATTTATGTTTATATCTCTTGGGTGTTTCCGATAAACAACTAATATTTAAACAAATTAAGGTAGGTAGGAACTTAATTCCGACAGAACGTACCCACATATGTTTATATCCCCAGTAATCAGTAATATAAACAGAGCGATCTTGTGAACTTCTGAGGTGGGAACTCTACTTGCCTCACAGGGTCCTGTAACGTGCCTTGAAAATATATATTGAAGTTCAATAAGGAAAGTCTTAAATGTTAATTAAATTTTTAAGATGAAAATAATTGCGTATTGTGTTATGATATTGTTTTGCTATCCTGTAGGCCACTGATAAACATAAAATTGACTGCCGTGTTTTTTCCTCCTAGGAATGAACAGGTTAATAGTTAGCAGCGGGCGAGCCAGTCAGTTTATTGACATCTGACACCATGTTGGCCACCAGTTGAGGAACGTTGTTAGCAATTATAGCGGACACATATCATAAAATGAAATAAAATTGAATAGTCAGCATACAGAATATACAAGTGTAAATGCGTTAAGCCTTTTATTTGTATATAATCTTTTAATTTTAATTGACTGATACAAGTCTGACGAGTTTAAACATAATGTTCGTTGTTCAGTAGGCAACATTTCTTTCTTTTGTGGCTGGAATACGTTAGTGTAAGCACCATAATTGCACCAGGATAAGAAATATGGCCTTGGGCTCTTGCTGACAGAAAGGCGAAATATAACCATTAATTTTATAAACTGTCGGTGGTTTGAAGACATTTTCTCTTTTATTTGTCCTTTCTTTTATTTTCCTTCAAAGCCACGGCTGTCCTGTCTATAAAATAGTTGAAATTGTTACATCTAACATGATGGTTTCATGTGTCTCAGAAGGTCACTGGATCGAATCTCAAGGCCGCTTGCACTTAACAGTTGATCGTTGAACTGTGAAACAATGTCGAGTCGGATTGTCTGAAGACAGACCTGTTTGACTTATGCTGAGACCAGAGTCATGCTGTCCCGAAACGGATAATTCCGACACCCCGACTGACTGTGCTCTGTTGACTCTCAGAGACTGGCATAATGATTTGACAGACTAGAGTGACTGATTGAAGTTGTCGGCTTGGAAAGGCTGATTGAATGACTTTGGCTGCCGTAGCTAAATCGGCTGAATTATTTAACTGACTGGATTGAAATTCTGACTTTAATAAATTGACAGTGACGGCTGATTGGGGGTTACTGAGTTAAAGTGACAGAATTACTGTGTACAATGGCGTGCTTGACTGAATGACTGGAATGTCCGAGTAATGGCAGACTGAAGGACCGAGTAATTTGACTGAAAAGTGGCTGACTTAGCTAAGTTACCGTCTAAAGGTACGATTGAACAAGAATTTCCTGATAGATGTCTATCTCTCTCGTGGAATGCTTTCAGATCAGTTGGTATTTATACAGAACTAACATAAATTCTCTGTGGTCAGGGAATATTCAATTTTGCATGAAGATAAGTTATAAAATGTGTACAAATGTATATTAAATAATGTGTATAAGTCTGAAAGTCAAGAATTGGAAGCATAGTGACTGAGTAAAACTTTGTGGTCATGCCCTGTACCTTCCAGGTGTAATATAGCCTAGTGATAATCAATACTTATTAAGTAATTTTTACCCAAAATAAATTATTGCTATTACCAATGCGGGTGATAAAATTAATAATAATAATAGTAATAATGTGTAACATATTTGCAGTTCCGAGTAGAGCAGTTAGTGTAATAAGATACGATTCTGTGATCAACCGCTCGTAAACTCAACAAGCTGATCTATTGATTGCATTACTGATATAAGATTCGTAGGATTGGCGATCTGTTTGTTGTTAAGAAAGCTTTGTGAGTTCTGTCTAAAACTCTTTGTTTCATGATATGTGGTTCTACAAGCATGGCGGGGGTTCGAATTTCTGAAGCGCAGTCGGGAAATTTTAATGTCTACCATGTTTATACCAGAAATAACATATATAAGCTCGTATAATTGTTAATTTATTCTACTTCGTAATTTCGCCATATAGATTGATGAATTTGAAGGAAATTCTGTTTCATAATTCCTAGTAATTCTTTATCCCCTGACAAGAAAAGAAAAATAAGAGAAGATTTCTAAGTTTTTGGTATCCGTGAAGTATTTGTTTTAAATTTTGATCAACACTTGAGTCTCCGTGTGTGTAGAGGGGGGGGAAGGGGTAAGTTCTCGGGAACCTGTACTACAGCTTTAGTCAAGTTTGACGACCCTGCTAGGAATTAAGAATTAGGATAGTATATTTAATATCGCTAATCAAAAAACTTAATTCACTTCAAATAAAACTCCCGCTTTTGTCATATCTCTCTCTCTCTTTCTCTTTATGGCTTTGCATAATTTATCCTTTCCATTTTCTTCTCGCCTTTCTTTCTTAAGTCTTAGTTTCTCTCCTCACACTCTTCCTTTCTTCGTCGAACTTGTTCTTTCGTCAGTCCCCTTCTGTCGGGAACTCGAGAGATCTTCCTTTGTCTACTAATGTGCCGACGAACTTCCTTAAACAGTAATGTTGGCTCTATAGCCATTTTTCAATAAAGGTTATATTATAATCCACGGTACGTACATAAGTGAACCGTAGGGCGTCTTGGACATAGAACATTTGTGTGTGTGTCGTCAATTGCCCAATTGCCCAGGGCCCTGTCGGGCGGTGCCTCAAAGCACATACCTCAGATCCCAGCCTCCTGTACACATGCTCCACGATTATTTCAATTATCCATGGGAGAGCTGTCTCAGGAATCTGACTGTGTGACGATAGATGGTGGACATTATATTTTATCTCATCTTCGCTTTGCCTACGATGTGCCGTTTACGTCGTTCTCAATTTTGCTGGAATTCGAAGAGCGTGTCACAAATAGGGGTGACATCGGCAACGTTGCTTTCCTATAATTGTTTTGGCAACAGTGGTTGGCAGTTTTGATAATATTGGAATTATATTTATTGAGTATGTTGTTCGTTAAATATACAAAATTTAATTTTAATTAGCTGTTTGTCACATGAGAAAAGAGAAGCTAATTTGATACATTTAACTTCGACTGCTGGAAATTGTTGATAGTACAGTACGGTTTAAAATCCAGTTTTCCTGAAAATATTTTATCCTACTTACACGTACAGAATTTAAGCGCAATTAACTAAACTTATTTGGGTTAAGACTTTGAAGTTTTAACTGTAAAGTTTAATGTTAAGGTTCTCCAAAATCAGATTCATCTAAGAACTTTCGGCAGATTTCTGCTATTTAAAATTTCGATAACATTTGTCTAATCACGGTGTTATCCCGACTAAAAGTTTGTGAGAGGAAAAATAAATGACTACTCTCTTAATTTCGTGGTTCAGTGGTACTCTATACACTAGTAAAGAGTATAATCGATCAAGTAAAATGAATCTTTAGCCAGCTGAATCCAGCAAGGTGATGTTAGTCTCAAATGTAGATGAATATTCCAATTATAACTTCCAATATGGGTGCTAAGTAGATGGTGCTTTGTTCTCACTGATACTGAGTCGGCTGTCCTAGCACCAACGATCCAGACCTGTATTGAGAAGGTACCCAGATTGAATCTAGTTTGGTTTATCGAAAATTCTGACAGATTTTGAGTCTTCTTCCTTAGTTTGTCAAATAAAATGTCAAAGAAGTATCTTCAGTTAGGTGCAGCATCTTACAAATACATTCTTGTCAGCCATATATTATCATCTACCAATTTACCTCTGCGTTACGTATATATAGCTTGATTAGCGTCGTTAAATAACCTACTAACTTGTCTGATTTAGCAACTTGGTTAGAACTGGTGATTCGAACAAGAAAAGTTCGAATTTCGGCTTTAATGCTGTAGGCTGGAGATAGTACATCCAAGTAAACAGTGACTTTTCTTCTAGGCCATTTGTATTTAATGATATGTAATCATTAAGTATAATTCGTGCAGATGAGATATCATTGTTAAATACACCAAGAAGCATTAAGTTAGTAATTATTTATTTATTGGTGGACATCAATGGACTTATTACATCTGAATTGTGTGTTTTACATAGTGAAATAATAGCTTAATGTATGTAATATATGTGTGTGTGTGTGTGTGTGTGTGTACTTAATTTCTCATTGTTTTTAAATAAACGTAAATTGTCTAAGTAGTGAACATAACGTTGTGGTTTATAGTACTTCTACTTCGTATTCATGACATTCCGGGTTCGAATGTTGACCCGATGTCCGATATTATTACCGATGTAGGACTTCTGGTGGTTTTGTTTACTAGAGATTTTTTTTTCTTGGGGATAAGATTGATATTTAAGGAAATGAGCCTACTGTCCATCCCCGAGATGATAAAATGAGTGAAAATGGAGCATCGTTGACAGGGGAAAGACGAAGGACTGAGATAAAATTCTATCGTGACCTGGGTGCCAACCCGGGTGCCCGCAGTGAGAATCACCTAACCACCTGAGCTATGGCACGACCTTCCGTCGTGCTAAAATGCAATGGTCACTTATCCGGTGACCTTTTTTTGTTTAAAATCCAGTAAATAACATAAAATGGGGTAAAAGCCTTGGGTAACGTGAAGAGATTTACTTCCAACCAGTTTTGAGATTAAAATGCCACATGTTCCAAGTTCTTATGTTAAATTGTCGCTTTCCCGAATTCCATTTTGTAGGTCCTGGCTGCTAATTGCCACATGATATTCACAAGTAGTTGATAAATAAATTACGAAGCTGTCAGTTGCTTGTAATTCTGAATTTTATTGAAGTATATTTTTTCATTACACGCTTAGTACCTCAATGATCCTTTGCTGTAGGTACTTCGTACTTACACACGCCCCGATCAGCCGGAATGTGGTTATGTCACACTGTAAACTGGTTGTGATATGCAGAGACATCTTTTCAGTTCAGTAATGAGTAACTTGGAACAAACAACAAAAGTTTACTAATTTCCACAGGCACATGATGTTTGCATGTTTTCTAATCCTGACTCAGCCATTTATATGTTTAATTATAATTAATAGGAACCGTGGTGTATACAGTATTTAAAGGGCAGGATATGCAGCCATGATTCAAAACTGACTTCGGTTCGAAAAACTTTGTGGGTGTTTATCAATGCCGTATCAACTCCGCCTGTGTATCAGAGGGTTTTGCCAAGGGCAGACCCTCCCTCGCAGTGTAAAACATTACTCACGATCTGTCAGAGGTGATTGTTTCCAGGGACTGATAAAAGCAATCAAGGAGAAAAATGGAAGCCAAATGGAACTCATAACTAATAAGGGAAAATGGCGATTTTCAAGGTCGTCAGGTGGAAAGAAAGCAAGAAATTGTCAGATTTAAGACATTACCGCATTTGACAATATTCTCGTGACTCTTCTCTGAATGAAAACAGCGCGTAATAAATATTTTTGGTTCTTAGATCTCCCGTTTGTCACAGAATATCCACATCAGAGTGGTATTTTTAAATGCTGAGTCCTTGAGAACCACTGAGGTAATCTCTCTGCTGTAATGGTGAGAAGCTTCTCTTCTGTCAAACAAGGCTAAATTGAAAAACTGAGAAAATTTTTCGAGCAGTATTATAGACCTGCATATTTTACAGAAGGAAATATATTTTGTGACATTTTTCCATTAATCAAACGTAAAAAGTAAAGTTTGTCCCACTATACGCCATGTAGGCGTTTGGGGTGAGTGGAGGTATAGCTCCTCTCTTCCTTGACCTCGGCACTAGATGGGGGTGAGTAGTCAGCATCACGCCCCGGCCGGCTTTACCCCCGGGAAAGGACCCCGGTACCCATTGTAAAGGAGGCTGGGTGGGTCCCATATCTGGTCTGGACGCAGAGGCTAGAGGAAAAATCCTCTGCCCCCGACGGGGATCGAACCCCGGTATTAATCAAACGTAATATTAATTATTATTTTTCAGAAAAATAATGACTTTTATTTATACATTTATAATGTAATTTATTAAAGAACGTTTCACAACATTTCTGCAACCGTAACTAAATCTTCCGTGACTGGCAGTGCAGTTTTGTATTGAAATTTCCACACCCTTCAGTACATTCTAAATATTAATGTTCTTATTTTTATTGTTTATTGTAATTATCGCGCAGGGGAATTTGAGAAAGTATTTCTATACTTGGCCTAAATGTTGCTTTGTATGATCCGATAATTATTTAGGCCCACTGTCCTTTGGAAATCTACAAACAAATTTTACAAAATTTCTCTGTTTGTACTTGTAGGACTCCGGAAGGCACGCGGAAGGATTCTGGCGGGGGAAATGATCGCTGGTAAGTAACATTTGCAAATCTACTTCTTGGAGCATCGACAGATCCGCAGACTTGCCACTGTAACCAATTTTCTGTCCATGATGTTACCCTTTGCAGCGTAAAGTATATGTCAGATTCTGTTGTGTCCTGTTAAAAGTTGATGCGATGTGTATTCTTCACGGTAAGATGTCTGAATCAATCTTGAGTATTTGTGCAAAAGTATGTATACAATCTATCAACCTTCAGTGAATTATATTTGAACTTCGGGCCGAAATTAAATGTCCGCGTGGCCAGTTAACCCTCTAAGAACCAGTGGTAATTATATGTACCACCTACTTCACACAGTTAATAACTCAGCGTTTTGTATGTATGGGTTTCGGATTGTTCTCAGAGTAGAAAGGGATTATTTCCTTAAACAGCGTCAACCAGTTGTCATGTGTAATGGTGAAGTGTTGTGTTTTCTTCGCGGTACGGACTGATTTATTAAATAATATTTAGACGAGCTTCGGGCTTCAAAGGGTTACGATGGCGCTGAAGAGTGCTCTAATTTGCTTACCAAGATTGCAAGGTTAACTTCTAGCAAATATCGTAACTTTTGTAAGTTTTCCGACATGGGAACGATATAAGCTTTCGACCGTTCCTCGCGTGTTGTGCTAAGATATGGTCAGATCTCTTAATGCCGTGTCACGTTGAAAACTAGACGTCGTATTAATTGCCATCTGAAGTCACCTTTGACCTCGGTTTTCCAGCATTCCGTACAGGAAAGTCTGTCTTCGTTTCCGTTGTTTTTGAACGCGACTGTGCTGTGATCGACCCACAACTGGAGCTGTAATCGATGAATTACAAACACGATCATGGCTTATGTGACGACAAGATGGCGTAATTGAAATGTCTTAATACTGCTGTTTGGAAGGTTTCCAGCTCAAGGAGTCTCTTAAATCAAAGACTGTTGTTTTCTCCGAGAGTTTACTGCGTAAGTGACATAAGAGCCTGCTTATATTTCTCATACTCTTGGTTTTGAAGAACAGATTAATCCCTCACGAAAGGATCGGAGTAAAATTTCGTCAATTTTCTGTGCATTCAACGAGTGCCTCGTAATTTGTCTTTGGAATTCGTAATTATGCTAGACAAAGTACAATCTCTGGTCTGTTTTCCAAGTTAAGAGATTAAATATTTAAGTTAGAAATTCAGACCGTCTAAAATTTGAATTATGATTTATGCTAAAAAATTCCACATGTAATTCCATTCTTATTATGAATACGTGTTTTGGCCTAATAAGCCTTCCTCAACAAGTGTTCATCAAAGCCATACATTAGGTTTACCTTACAAATTAGGACACACGAGATCACACTATACGTAATAAAGAACCAAATATGAACTGGTAGCAGATTGAAATAAGAATTATAAGATAATTCGAATTTTAAACGGCGTGACATTTGAACGGAGTTACTATTGCATGAAGTAACACGAAACACAGTAAAACAGATTATGAAAACAGTATTCGTATAATTTATACAAACAATGACATGTTATTTTCCTGCGTCTAGTCTTAGAATATATCTGTTTTAAAAAATTCCTACCATGCATTTTAATATTATCTACTCGTATACGCGTTTCTTGTTTCCCGATCTGTGTTCTGTGCCAAACTGCATGCTTTAACGTCAGTGAGTAAAGGGAAAAAAACAAGAAAAATAAAAATTAATGTTCTGCTGAAATAGCTCAGTCGGTAAAGTGACTGGCTACGTCTTGAGCGACAAATTTTCTAGTAAAGGCAATTTTTTTATTTAATTCTGTATTTATCAGCAGGGCTTTACATAATTTTAGGTTACGAACATATGATTCTCCAGAAGTGGGGTGAGTTGGTAATGGAATGACATGATTCCGTATGCTAACGCCATATTTTGCTCGGTTGACACGTGCTAATGACTGTTGTCAGTCCGCCAATCTGTAGTTCCTTAACGCCGCTATAAGAACGTTCTGTTTCCATGTAAGGTAACGCCGGGTTTGTGTGCCGTACGTGAAACAGTGGCGCATATGGAGTGAGGAGATCAAAGGTCTCACGCTCATAAAATCTTCCCTGCGCTGATAACTGGCTGCAGATGGTCTGGAAGCAAATCTCTCCCTTTACAACTTAGAGCTACCAGCGTCAAACGTGCTTAAACATTCAGTAATTCTCGATTTTGCCGTGGGTGTATTTGTAAGCTTCGTACGATTCTTAGAATGAGCAAAAGGAACAGAAGGGCGTGCTAAATGTTGGTCAGTGAACTTTTTTCAAAGATAAAAAGTTCAATATGTGGGATGTAAGCGACATAATGAATTACCCTCAACATCGCATAATACAGACCAACTATTTTGTCATGAAGACGCGCGTATTATATTCTGCATTTTTTTTGTTTATTCATTACCTCATGAATAATAGAATTATATATTTACATTTATTATCTCCGCACTTGAACTACAAGTAGACAGAAAACTGAAGGTCACTTTATAGTTGAAACCAGCTTTTTGGTGATTTCGCCTTGTAGAAGTGGACTTACTTTTTAAATAAATCAATTTATTAAATATCAGCTGTTATGTAAGACAATGTTTGTGAAGGTCGTCGTTCAGAGTAAGCTAAGATGTTTAATGTTTCATACAGAAAAAGTTTGTAAATGATTTCTTGTCATTCATTTTCAGTCCCCTCTTAAAACATTTTTTTCTATGCATTATATCTTGTTTGAGCAGATTTCTGAAAATTTTCGCCAGGTTCTTACTTAAAACTTCCTATTAACTTGTTATATTTTCAAAATTATTATGAAATAGGCATCAAACATGTTTGTCCCAGCAGCCGCGGGAGCAGAATAGATGCCAAAAGATTTTGTATCATGTAAAAAACATAATTGAAGATGTAGTGAATTTGTAAATTATTCAAATTATGTGGAATAACATTCATCGAAGTATGTAATCCGTACCGAAATACACAATTCTCAAATTCGTTGGGAAACTTAGTTTCTAAATGCGCCAAGCCTTCGGAAGCAGATTTATGGGACGCATTGACAATACTGAGTAGGCCTCCAGTCTTAACTAACCTGCCCAAACCTAATTCACCCCAACATAAACTAACATAACGCTACCTCACCTAGCCTAACCCAAAGGGCGTCTTCGCCAAAGCCGAGGACTGCGTATCTACCTCTCTCGGGGCTTCGTTCCACCTACTAGGCTCTGCTCCAGGAAGATATCACCGTCTCTGTTAGGGGTCCTACCCCACAAAGGAGGTCTGTTCCAACTAGCAGGTTCGCCCATACGGGTGTTCGCTCCTTCGGGTCACTGGTCCCTCCCGGAACACATCACCGATGCACGACTCCGGGAGCCAAAAACAGGGGTACTCCAATTCCCACGGAAACTCCCGGGGCAACTGACGTAACTAACCTGATTTAATTTAAAACAGCATACATTAATCTAAACCATTTTAACCTAATCTACCTCGACTCAATTGCCCTAACTTAGCCTAACCCAGTGTAAAGAAACAAAACCTAACCTCACTGAACATAACATAACATAATTTGAGGAAGACATGGTAAACGTAGTTATCAAGGCAACCCAGAGGATCTAGATTTCAATAATGCGGACAGACAAACGGACGGACAGACAGATAGCCTGACATTTATGCGTTCTTACACGCACTTCGTGAAAAGTTTGAAGCTGAAAAGAAAAGAATGTAAACACTAATAAAGAAGGATGGAAAAGACGGACAGAGAAACACACAGAGAGCGGACAAACTTGGTCCACGGAGCAAAAATCTGGAGAAACTGATAGCCGCTCAGCTGGTCACGAAATTTTTGGACTTTATGGAACTCGGAGGTTAGTTTATTTATTTTCACTGGGCCTGTCCTAAGCCAGATGAATCCGTCATTCTGATTTTTGTTAAGATGCATCTTGATTTAATCACAGGTTCCCCAAATAATCTTGTGACTTCAGGTTTCCAGATTAAAATTAACTTTGCTTCTCATCTCTACGAATACAAAGAACACCTTAAAAAGCAGAACGCTAGAAGGGAAGAAAGTGGAAATTAAAACAGAAAACGAAAAAAGAGACAAGAATTAACAAAGGAATAAGAAGAACGTAATGTGATTTCGATTACAAGATGATCTTTATAATTTAATTAGCTGAATTTGTCTAGTCCCGGAATCAAGTGAAAATTTTTCTTCGATCTTGGTGCTAAGAAAAATTGACAATCTCAAAAACATCCGCGACATTTTATTGAATTGTATTGAATTGTATTGGCTTCATGAATTAACATGTGTTAGGCACCGATTTAAGCAGTGCGTCCTCTTCGATTTACTAATTTCGTGTTTGTTTGTTCTTACAAATCCTCTTAGCTACCGGCACTGTGAATCACTTGAAAGCCATTCTGAACCTGCCCGCCCACATTGTGAGCCTTGCATGTGTTGAATACTGATGAAACCTCTAGACATCTCAATCCAAACTGTCACGAGGCCTCCATAAGACTGCACCGCACTTTACAGGTTTATATTTTTCGAGAGGCTGATGATTATTGACACTCTGGTAATTTCTTTTTTCGAATTTGGTATCACAGTAATTGTACGTACTAAAGCATCAGAAAATAAATAAGAACGTTTTTAGACCTAATTTAGATATCAGGGTTTCTCCAATGACATCGTAAATTCTCGACATAAGGAACAAACCCGGATTAATATTCACACCCTAAAAGTTAAATCTTCTGCATTAATTTTAACATTGCGTTAACATTAAAACGGAATCGAAGATTACGCGTAGGTTCGTGTTTGAATTGGATTTATTCAACAAATTCGTGCAATTTTTCTGTCGGTTTCCGAATCACATTTGTGACATTGGTCCCCTTTTTCAGTCGTATTGAAGTCCAAGTTTTTCGCCCCTATCTGGCGCTCAGTTTGAGAATGCGAGGAGTTTTGTCTCCGTTTCTCTCATATCGGGACTCTCGTGGCGTGGAGCAATGTGAGAAGTCGTGTTCCTCGAGGACACATCTCCAGAGGCAATCTACTTATTTCGACATTGTCCCACAAAACAGTACTTGGCGTTCATTTATGAAGTCTAGTTTAACGGCACTCACACTTGACGTAGTGAATGTCTAGGATTCAGAAGGATTCGACCTTATACGTAGGTTATAGTGCCACAAGCTTCAGCTAATAAATATATTTATAACATGTCAACATACAAATTTTACAGCAACCGAAACAAGTATTTGCACAGAACCACATTATTTTTCGTCTTTGTAAAAAAATTAGTTCAACGTATACTTTATTTTTCAGACATTATCATATCACGGTACAAACATCTAAGATTTAACATTGGTGTAAAAGCCACCTTGGCTCTCGAATTGTTATAGAATGCCAAACAAAATCATGATAACATAAGAATATTTATTATTATTTAGTATCCTGTCTGACGACAGGTCCATATGAACAGGATCCTTCCATCCTTCTCTCGGACTGGGACCTGTTCATATACGTTCTTGGCAGATGATCCAGAAGTGGTTTGCCATTGCCTTCTTCTGTGTGTGAATGGAGTAATTGTTGGGATGCCACGGAGGAAAACTCCGTGTTGCCTAGACCACGGCCTTGCCCAACACAAGTTATAAATTCGGGCACCGCCGGGAATCGAACCCGAGACCCCAGGATTACAAGGCCAGCGTTCTAACCGCTAGACCACCTCATCTTATTATTATTTAGTGTTCTGTCTGACGACAGGTCCATATGAACAGGATCCTTCCATCCTTTTCTCGGACTGGGACCTGTTCATATACGTTCTTGGTAGATGATCCAGAAGTGGTTTGCCATTGCCTTTTTCTGTGTGTGAATGGAGTAATTGTTGGGATGCCACGGAGAAACCGGGGAAGCCCCCGGAGGAAAACTCCGTGTTGCCTAGACCACGGCCTTGCCCAACATATTGACCAGTTGAGCGACAGTAATTTCTCAAGACGATCTCAATTCTATTGAACTAGAGACTTAATTGGCTAGAAAATTTATAAGAAATTCTTCTGATACATTATTTTTTATTTGGATGCGTTGAGCTTTTCGGTTATGCAGCAATAGATCATGACTTAGCTTTAGATGTTCGACGCCGAAATAACTAATGAATAAATTTACCAATGTCCTTTTGTGATTTGTTTACCTGTGTTCATTATTTATATGCACTGAAGAAGGATTTCTGTTCTCCACAGAACTATTAAACAAAAGTTGGATTAGAACCACAGATTAAAGTGAATCGGCGGGAATTATATTGTACCCTGTGATTCTCCTGTTCCCTGGGCTCGACTCTAGACCAAATTCATTCATTGGAAAGTACCTAATAGCCTGTGATCATTATTATAAAAGTCATTTTGTAGTAGAAAGAAATAGGATAATGAAAAGACACGCGTGTAGCAGGGGCGTGTGTGGCTTCACTGACCGGAACTCGCGTGTGTGTTGCAGTCCGCTGACCTCAATTCCTCCTCTCACGAAAAAATGTTTTTGCTGTGATTACCTTCATGTTGCTCCATCATAATATGACAAAATGACAAAATATGACAACTCTGCGTATTTCAAATCGAGGTCGACTCTAGATCTTAGTAATTTCTGTGAAAACATTATCCTGTTCCAAAAACTTTGTCGAGAGGCCAGCTATCTAAAAGGGTTCTTCGGGCTTCCTTCTGCCTCCAGGAAGACGTCGAGATAGGCACCCAGCAGCTCAGAGCAGCAGTGACTCATTCGTGATAGGTTTGCTCGAATTCTGGCCGGTTAACCGTCTATGACGAGAATTATCGCGTTTTGGCTCAGTGTCTTCAACGAAATAGTTGATCGGTACCTCGAAAAAGTTGGCAGTTGCTTTCCAATTACTGTCTATGGGTCTAATATGTTTCAAATCTTGCAACTGAAACAGGGAAAATAAAGGAGCCCAAAAATAAATGAATTTAAAATTTCAAATACAGACAGTGTCGTTGACTAACGTAAGGACCGACGTACCATGATGAAACTTTTCTCCATAATCTAGCGTGTGGTCATATATTTCTTAATACGAAGCGTGGGTACTTTAAGAAACAGCCAGGGACCCATTTCAAATAATATTTCTGAAATTTGTGCGTTTAATGTCATAATGTAGCACTTGAAGGTGTCATAATTTCTTACAGGTTGGTCCAACAGGTCATTTGGTATCCTCAGGCACCTGACTGATCCTTAGCTATTATTTCGATTCAGTGAACGGAGTGGTATCTAAACACAATCGCGAACACTACACCAAAACAAAACTTAGTGCTCTGATGTGCGTGTCTACAGACAATGAAGCAACGTTTTGTGACTAAGGAACAATATATATATATATATATATATATATATATATATATATATTAAAGCTGCATAGAAACTATGACTCTGTTTAGTTAAACTAAACGTTTTATTCTAAAAATTTTGATTTTCTGCATTTGTTTGTAAACCAGAATTCTTGTTAGTATCTAATGAATTTTTATATATAATTTATATTGTCGTTGATGTACTATAATTGTCTGAATTTAGTCGAGCTCCCTAAATCATCATCATCATCACTCAAGTAGTTAGGTAATGTTGGCCTGTTCCGGCCTCGTAGTCTAAAAGTCTCTTCTGCTGCGTTTTAATAATTTGGGAATCTGTCCCTCTGCATTCTGTTAAGATGTTGAAGCCAGTTGTTTTTATATTTAAAAAATTTTGTCTAAAATATTTTTAACTCTGTAAGTACGTCTTCATATCTATTATAGTGTTTCCAAGTGTAGTTTGCAGTGCATTTCATACATTTCACCTCGGCAGTTGTAATTGTGTTGTTGTATTTCTTGTTCAATGTCCAGTTTTCACTGCGATGTAAAATTGTGGGTATTGCCAAAGAATTATGAAATGGACGTAAATTCTTATGAAAGACGAATCTCAATAGCAAATATAACTCGTCACCAGGCGTGTGACGCCACGCGGTGGGGAACATGTGCGTTAATAAACTTTATTCAGTACAGTTTTTAGTAATGTGAATGTTTTAAAGATTAATTTTTTAAAAAAGAAATTGTGTTGACTTCGTCAGTATTGTCAGAAGTGGAATTTATGGCTTTGTGTATTTTATTAATTTGGATGTACAATAGACCACTGATTAGCTTTGTAAAAATTAAAGTAGTCTTGTTCTTGTCTTGACGGATTAGGAAGACCGAATTCCTGAGACATATTTTTCCATCGTCGTCTTGGTCTTCCTGGTACTCTTCACACTTTCCACTTACATGATGTACCTGTCTCTTTCCATCGTGCACTGATGTTTTATTCCCTGTTATCGAGATTAAGTTTCTCAAATAGGAGACGAGGATAGAATATCAATACAGTTGCATGTGCAATGAACGCATTTAACTTGAAGACAAAAGAAGGGAGGTCTTTCGCTCTCGCAAACATCACAGTTGGAATTTATCTGTAAGATAGGACAAGCATCTTTTCGCTGTTACAGCAACAGGACCCCGGATTTAATAAAACTAATTACTGATCAAGAGCTGGTTGCTCTGATTGACACCTGTGGCGCTCCATGCGTGTTGAGTCACGTCCTCGAGAGGAAGGAAGTCTTTACTCAGGAGATTTCCCATGACAAACGAAGTACGGAAAGCGTCCTCCTGTAAAAACTGATGTAAGTGGGATGCGGTGTGATGCTGTCGACCGGGCATCGCAGTTCAGGTGTGATTGCATCGATGAATCAAGTTCCCAATTTTTTTTTTTTTATAGACTACTGATGTTTGGGGAAAATAATCTTGGGAACGTCGGGTGATATTCTCAAAGGAATTAAGTACATATTAAACAAGGACATTACTTGTTGTTATCACTGAGTTCTGTCTAAAAATACAAAGATTAAAATTAATAGGCCAATGTTTATTTATTTATATATTATTTAGTGTTCTGTCTGACGACAGGTCCATATGAACAGGATCCTTCCATCCTTTTCTCGGACTGGGACCTGTTCATATACGTTCTTGGCAGATGATCCAGAAGTGGTTTGCCATTGCCTTCTTCTGTGTGTGAATGGAGTAATTGTTGGGATGCCACGGAGGAAAACTCCGTGTTGCCTAGACCACGGCCTTGCCCAACACAAGTTATAAATTCGGGCACCGCCGGGAATCGAACCCGAGACCCCAGGATTACAAGGCCAGCGTTCTAACCGCTAGACCTAAAAGGCCAATGTTTTAGTTGTGGTTTAGGTGTGAAGTTGGGTTTTTCGATCTGAAGGAAGAATAAATATTTTAGGAGCCTGATGATAAAATACTAAGAAAGTGGTTGTCATGGAGAGTTAAACTAACAAAAGGGGTAGAGAAATAATTACATAGTAGGAAAATTAATAATTTGTACAATTTTAAACTAATAATAATAATAATTCACTTAAATAAAATGGGAAGTGCATGAACAAATGTGAACGTCTAGGACGTCTGACAGAACAACGTCAAATGTAGAGAGAATTTGTGGGTACAAGTAACGAGAAACAAAATGGAAATAGGTTTTAGCAGCACTGACCCCTTTGAACTTTCTTGTGATGACCTCGAATGGAAAAAAAATGTTGTGACCACATTGACAAACCTCCGGGTTTCTTCACCAGCTGAGTCACTGTCAACTTTACGTGGTACAGGCACCACACAGCTAATATTTTAGTCGGAAAACAGCATCATCACTTGGAGCAAAATTGAAAGAAAAAGTTTTTTAAAAAAAAGAGCTTATTGTGCTGAGGCCTGGTCGTGGCGATGGCATTCATTCCGCGATACATCAGAATGCTTTTGCTTCTCTATTGTTATATCTCTACTTTCTACCACCCCATTTCTAAACCAGGGAAACAAAATTATAATTATGTCTCATTTCCGGTGCCGCTGACTGACACCGGGCATTCTCCTCCGCTCTCGGTGGATAGCGCTTTACTTTTTTTTATTCAGTCTTTGGCACAATGGAAGACTGCATTTTTTGAATGGACTCATCTTTAATAAAAAAATAAATTGTTAGTGTGGGGATGAATGAGAAGTTGAGAGGGGGGCGGTTAGCGTAGCGTGCATGCCTCTGGAGGCCTTGGGGGCGTCGGAACAAGACTTTCCGTAGCAATGCAGCACTCTGTCTGAAGCCTGAAAGTTCATTTTGAGTGGATGTGTCATGAATAATGTAAAAGACGTACAAATTCACACAGAGGTATCTTCATTCAACTGTCATTAATTAGAAAACGAAGTCCTCACGATGTCTGTCTGGACTCACACAGTCCATCAAAAACTGGATTGAAACTATCTTTCGGATTCAATTAACACGTGTCTTTGCAAACATGGCACATTGCGTAGATGGGTGTCTACAACCACGTGCTTGTTGAAGTCATTACTAATATTTTCTAAGAGTTGTGTTAAACGTATATTTTAGGAATTATCGTCTACAATATTGGTGGCTGTAGTGATGGCAGCAGTAATTATAGTCGTAACAGATACACAGCCATGAAAATCAGCTCGTATGAGAAAAATTGGCTTTTGAAACTATATATACACAAAAGAAAACTGATTATCTGGTCACAAGATAATAAAAAAATGTAAAAATCGTCTTCAATTTCTGAATATCTCTTATATAATAAATCTAAGAAGGAAATAAAAGGTAATGAAAATGTTTTCTTCATAAGTTCGTCTACACGTGTTGTTTAACAGCAAAGACTTGTAAATTGTTTGTCGCATTTAGCAGAAAATAACGCGATAAATCTTCATCACAAAAGATCGCCACTGGATACTCCCCTGCGTTGCTTTAACCGAGTTCAAATCCTTTTTCTTTAAATCACGATTTAATATTACTCTCCTGTCTACAATTAGCTCTTCCAAGTATTCACTTCCCTTAATATTTTTCAACCAAACTTTGGATAACGAAGTGTTGGAAGT
Source organism: Zootermopsis nevadensis (assembly GCF_977971745.1). NCBI lineage: Eukaryota > Metazoa > Arthropoda > Insecta > Blattodea > Termopsidae > Zootermopsis > Zootermopsis nevadensis. Next base: position 12,051,446 of record NW_028259138.1, read on the forward strand.
CAACAAGTGAAACCGAACTTGGGGGGGTTTAACGCACGGTTAAGAAACTCGTGCCTTAAACAGCGACATTTTACGAAATTTAACTGATAACTTTCGTTGATATAAACACAACACGAACACTAGATTCGACTCGGCTTACCTGTAGCCTCAAATTATGTATGTTTTCTTTGACTCCGGCTATACAACTACTGTTATAATGAAGTTAAAGATTTGGTCTGGTGATCAGAGGCAGGAAAATGGAGGATGCCCGGATTTCCTGGCGTGGCGTGGCGTGGCATCGTAAGCCCCATCATTTCCGTACAAAATGCAGTCATTTTTGTGTGGCTCTCGTAATGCTTTGCTTTATCACGGGCAGGCAGATACAGATAAAATAATGAATAGAAAGAAATGTGGCTTTAAAGAGTAGGAAGTGTCGTGAGGGAGCATGTCCATTACTTGTTACTGTTACAGATCTGTTCTCGGACATGTTATAGGACGAGAGAATGAAAACTCATTAACCCTTTGAAGCTCATTTAAATATTTTTTTAAATCCGGTTCGTATCGTAAAAAAAGCTTTTTTTTTCTTCTGAAAATCATACTAAACGAATACACACACTCTGTGGGAAAAAATTGAAGTTACTAAATTTTATAGCGTTAGTACATGTTTAAATAGCCACGGTGGTCTAGCGGTTAGAACGCTGGCCTTGTAATCCTGGGGTCTCGGGTTCGATTCCCGGCGGTGCCCGAATTTATAACTTGTGTTGGGCAAGGCCGTGGTCTAGGCAACACGGAGTTTTCCTCCGTGGCATCCCAACAATTACTCCATTCACACACAGAAGAAGGCAATGGCAAACCACTTCTGGATCATCTGCCAAGAACGTATATGAACAGGTCCCAGTCTGAGAAAAGGATGGAAGGATCCTGTTCATATGGACCTGTCGTCAGACAGAACACTAAATAATAATAAGATGAGGTGGTCTAGCGGTTAGAACGCTGGCCTTGTAATCCTGGGGTCTCGGGTTCGATTCCCGGCGGTGCCCGAATTTATAACTTGTGTTGGGCAAGGCCGTGGTCTAGGCAACACGGAGTTTTCCTCCGGGGGCTTCCCCGATTTCTCCGTGGCATCCCAACAATTACTCCATTCACACACAGAAGAAGGCAATGGCAAACCACTTCTGGATCATCTGCCAAGAACGTATATGAACAGGTCCCAGTCCCAGAAGAGAAAAGGATGGAAGGATCCTGTTCATATGGACCTGTCGTCAGACAGAACACTAAATAATAATAAATAGTACATGTTTGGTACCGTTGTGATTTAAAAGGTGAGTTCTTAAATGGTATTAAACGTTTAAAAAAATTTGTGGTTAGTGGGCGAAAAGGAGTTTCTTAATTTAACAAAATATCTCATACGGTTAACAAAGGCGTTGTAGAATGCACTTAATTCGTAGATCTCAGCGACTATGTTCATGTGCTACGATTATTTGATATATAATGAGACTATAGACCAGTTTATTTCAGTTTCTTCGACACATTTCAAGACGTACTATTTTAAAACGGGCACATTTACATGTTACTTTAACTTCTGGTTTACAGAAATATACAGCGCGGTATTAAACGCGGACACATTCCGTCTGTGGAAATTGATTTGATTTCTCTGACTTTGCTTGAGACTTGGAGCGGGAATCAGTATTCCATATTGTCGACTACTAATATCGTAGTTGTGTGATAGTGAAATGTAGTTGTATGCAAATTTAATATCATGGCGGAAATTTCCATGCGTTATCATAATTTAAAGGCTGTCAATTATTAAGAGGTTTGTCAAATTCCCATCACCATAACGCAACGAATTTAACAGCGCGTGCGTTTATTGCGTTTGTGCGTGCAAAATTGGATTAAGAGAAGGAGACGCATGGAACACGTATAATGACAGGGGACTTGTACGTCTTCCTATACGAGCCCGTGAGGAGGTAGAAACGATCTAGTTTTTAAACTATAAATTCTAGAAAATAGAAAGGCGTACTCCAGTTTTAAAGATCATGTTTCTCCTAGAGGCATTCTTTGAGAGTCAGTGTACTTCGTAGTCATTATTTTAATTTTTTTGCAGAAGAATAGGTTTTTGTATAGATAACCACATTACATACATGTAAACGTGTATTATTTTTGATTATATCAAATAGTTTTGTACACTGGAGAGGGAAATGTTTCCATAGAAAGTTATAGATCTTAGTATGGGCCATATTATTTACTTCGTACCATTATTTTTTGAAAAATGACCAGTTTTTGAAAAAAAAATGTGATGTCTGATTTGGGTTTCATGTAAAGTACGGATGATATTGAACTTTACTTAACTTTAAGGTTTACATGCGTCATGTTTGTGTTTTTTTGATTAAAATATATAATAAAATTCAGGTCAATACACAAAACTTTATTTAGATGTTAAAGTTTAAAATTTAAATGTTAAAATTTAAAATTTTAACATTTAAATTTTAAACTTTAACATCTAAATAAAGTTTTGTGTATTGACCTGAATTTTATTATATATTTTACTTAACTTACTTACCCATTGGATCCAAGTCCTTCCTGAGAAACCACTGAAGAAATTTTCAATATTTTTATGGAACCCGAAGGTTCAAAACCGTGTTTACAAGAACTCGTTATTGTTTGTCTATAAATATTGCAGTAGTACAAACCTAAATTAAATTCTGCAAGAAATAGGTGCAGGTTTTTGGTACAAATTTTTCTTTTTGTATACATTATATTAGTACATGGGAGCGTATGTGGTTTATGTGCTTTGAGCATAAATAAACAATTACTATTGTCCTGACTTCTACGGTCGACGTAGCTTCTTTAAATACGAAAGAACATAGAGAAAACATATGTTGTTCTTACCCCTACAGAATCGGTTCACAGATCTCCACGCATCGGGGACTCGCGTGCACCTGCTGATACCACCGACTGTCTCATAACGTTCGACACTACAGTGGCTTAAATTACACTGCACTTTTCTTAGAGACGAGTCGGTCGCTAGGTAACAGTGAAATGATTCTAAACTAATATCGATATGATAATTACATTTAAAAAAGAGTTTTAAGGATTTTAATGTTTCTCGACGGGTAAATAATTATGTGTGTGCAATTATCTTGGTGAAATTAATTTCATTTCCATTGCTATGTGCCGCTCATGCACGAGTATATATTGCGGTCACCTGTGGATCAAAGTGTGTGGCGTCCTTGACTATGAAATCACACCTCAGTTGTTTCGACCTACTGTATCGATACAACTGATTTCTTTCTACTTCGTCACTCTTCGTAACTTATTTTTTTTTTAAAAAAATACAATTTCGGGGAAATCCAACTTAAGTGTTTTAAAGTAGGCGTACGTAAAAAGAATTGTTCTAAAAATTGTCACATTAAAACTCTGATAAACAGCACTTTTCCTTTTACTCTAAACACAACACTTTGTAAATTATTATTATTATTATTATTATTATTGAATTGAATTGAATTATTAATATTATTATTATCATCATCATCAAGAAAAACTTTATAACCCATCATTTTTATTAGCATTACAGTCTTTTTGAAGCAATGGCCTGTTCTACTGTAGAGGTTTACTGAAATCTCTTTGAGACAAGTTGTTACGTAGATGAAGAAATCATTTGAACGCCATTACCTTCACACAAGAAAAACACATAGACTGTTCTTATACTAAAATATTTTAATAGGTTTAATCTAGATCTTCCGCTTTGAAAACACTCAAAAGTTTCATAAGACCCCCGTCCCCAAATTATGCGAAATATTCTTCTTCTTTATAACTTAATAAAATTGAAATAGACCATAATCTATTCTCTTTGTCATTTATATAAATTAATTCTTCACACAAACCTGAACATTTTTTGACGTAAATACGTCTTTGAGGAAGGGTAATTCGGCAAAAAAGTGTAACGAAAAAGTGTAACAAGTGTACCTAGGGAACGTCGTGTTTACTCGGCATTGTTGTTACCTATAAAACATTACATTACATTACATTACTTTACATTACATTCAACTACCACAGAGCCATCTTAAGCGTAACTAATTGAAGTTGAATAGTCAATATCTTAATCAAACTTTACACAATTGTAAAGCATGTATATAGGAAATATTTAGAATAAAGCCAATATATAAACTGCCTTTCCGTATAGACGTATTTACGTCAAATTCTCCGGAACCGTGGTTCCACTGTCACTTTTATTCAGCACATCTAGAAGCTGCACTTCTGTAATACATTTTAATAATATAATGTTAAAAATTCGTAGGTCTTTTTCTATGACGTTCCTGTTCGCGTCAATCCGTGGTCCCTGGGCACAGGAAGAACACGTCCTTTGCGCTGAGGTTAGGTCCCGTTCTGTAAGGCGAACATAAGCCACCCTTGCCCGCATAAGTAAAGCAAGTTATGTAAAGATCTACAGCACGTGTTATAGCTGATATAAATGTAAGTTTGCGTGGCTCACCATGTAGTGTAGATGGTATAGATAGGCCAGCGACTGCTCTGCGTGAAATATTAGTTTTCTACGATGGGGCGAGCTGGATAAATAACCTCTGGATGTGGTGTCAGGCCGACATGATTTGATCATGACCTCCGTATCGCCGTGTAATGGTCGGTGTTTAAAAGGTACCCACTCTTGCTGAAATCTGTTGTTTGGATACATTTCTCCACCCTATTTCTAATTCATTAAGATAAGACGGGTTCAGAATGTGGCTTTGAAAATAAAAAGAACAAGGAAAGATGTAGCTTGGGTGACTCTCTCTTAGTTTAAAGATGTTACATCGAATGAGATGGAGTATAGTAGTTAATGGTGAGTAGAAAAAAAAATTGAATAAATTCTAAACTGAATTGTAGCCGGAATTACACAAATATAATTTGCCCATAATTTCTTCCGTAACGTAAACTTGATTAGTTATTGTCGTTTCAGATAATTTAAGTGTGCTCCGGTTTCCAAGGCTTCAAGAAATTGCGTTTCTGGTTTAATCCTGCATTCTTTTTAGCGAAAAACGTAATTTTCTCTGCGTTTACGTCTGAGTAAATCTACTTATAAATGCCTACATAACGTATACCGGGACAGCTTTACTTTAGTTTTAAATATATTTTAAAGTTGTGAGATTTTATGTCAGTGAAAATACCGGAACTCCTTCTCGTCGCCCGGAATAAGTGCAGTCATGTAAGACATCAGAGTTTATGATGAAAGTTATTCGTCTCAAGCATAGTATATATGGAACAAAATAAAGTCATTAATGAATGTCCTGGACCTTGTGAATGTGTATGAAATTTTACAGAAAAATTTGCCAATCGATGGTACGTTTTTGATGTTTTTAACTTAATTAGAAGTCACTGGTATGTCAACGAGGCGCTGTGCTACATTTTGGGATATTCTGTTGTTGTGGAGACAGAGTTACCAAGCCGCAGAGTAAAACGCTTGAGGAAGAAGTTCTTAAATGGTTTTCCCCCAAGAAACAACAAACAATCCCATTTTGGAGACCAGACTTAGAAAAGATGACTTTATTAAAGTGAATCTTAACAAAAGTAGGTTTTGAGCTACTTAAAACAAATTGAGAGCAACCTCAGGGCAGAATCCATTGGCAAGATTTTCTATGAGCTTATGAGACTTCGAATTTCACAACAACACATTTTTCAATCAACTGATAAATTATGAGTTGCTCAAATAAGAGTCGTGACCCAAGTGGTTAGTTAAAACCAAATACTTTTATGATCCTTGCACCACTTATGCTTTGAGATACTTATCTCCGTAGGATATCCTTATGGCAAGTGCGATAATGTTCCGTGTCTTATTAGCTGTCCGTATCGGACAACGTGGCTTGCATGCTTAAGACTAATAGAGATAATTGGTAGTGATTATTGCCGCAGTTCTCAATGGAGTACCTGGAATCCTGCCTGCTCTGTTTGTGAGCAACTTTTGATAAATTAGTAATTAAATATATCCTAAATCGCTAAGCAGAATGTTAATTAGAAAATCCCCAGGTGGCGATTGGATAACTCGGTGAACAGTCACGCCTACTTTGGGGGCCATCATTAGATCATCGGTCATGACGTCACGTGATTTTCTTGGTCAGTAAATTAACATTGCAGATTCTGCTCCGTTAATTAACATCCCGTAGCCTTGGTACGATCTGCATTTGGGTGGCGTTATGATGAGACGGCTTATGGGTGATGTGTTATAAAACTGTAGTGCAAGTCTTTTTTAAAAAAATAAGGGATGACACTTACCTTAATATTGATTTGTTTGCTGCGTGATGTTAGATGAAGTTTGGCCTCTTTGACATGAATCTGTTGCTTTTCATAGCATCACGTAACGAGGGCGTATGGGAGATATAGGGGTGTCCATGCGTTAACTTTATTATTAGTGGAAAGATTGGCCTCCTGTAGGTTGAAAACAGCCCCAGTTCTGAATTACAGGCTGTTTGGAACGAATATATTCTAGATTTGACGTAAAAAATAGTTGAGCTCTAGGTTTCTTCCTACGAGTAAGATACATTAAAGATGACTGTCTGGTGGGTTGTTGCACTGTGTAGTCTGGTAGACGTCTGCCAACATTACGGAAGTGCTAGCTGCCTCCAGGGATGCTTCCAGGCTTGGCAGCGGCGCTGGGATCGTTGTGTTCACTCCCAGGGGAACTACTTCGAGGATGATGGATGAATTTAATACCTGAGATAAGTGTACGGGTTTTTATACGCGCAGTCTGTAAACTTTCCGATCGCACCTCGTACGTAATAAGATACATTAGTTCCAAAAAGAATAAGAAGAAAGACTTTTTGAGACATAAAGCAACTTTTGCTCCGAGTTATTTCCATTTAATTCAAAGCCGTCCTTACTTTCGGCTCTAAGAAAGATTAGTAGTAAGAAATCTTTGTTAATTAAGTCAAAAATCAACCAAAAAGCTGATTTTACATGTGAGTGACAGGTTTCAAGGCCTAAATTGACTCTTCTAATTTATATCGTTGGTGCAAATTATGTAAATTTGTACACTAGCTCAGACATCAAACCGCCCAGTCATGCATTATCACTCACTCACTCAGAAGTAGCTCATTTTATCACTTAGTATTTCCATGTATTATCTTTGATTATCAACTCTGACGTATCGCAGACGATACCTGCGTCGTAGTGGTAAAACACGAAATTACGCTCAGTTTTCTGTGCCTAAATTTCTGCATCAATTTCCTTACGGAGTTTATGTGTTCTCTCTGAAACCCAATTTTTTTTTAATGACATCGTAATACAACAAAGCTGCAAATTTTAACTTTCACGTACTAAAAAAAAAAAAGATTGTAAGACCACGTAGAACGTGATTCTAACAAGAAAGCATGATAAATCTAAACGCGGTCGCAAGTTGAATTCGATGGCTTCTGATGGTAATACGCAGGCAAAAAGAAAGTGTAGCAGCAAGAACAAAGGAGTTTCTTGCGACGTGGACGTGTCCAGAAAATCAACATGGAGATACAATGCCAGTTTAATTAAGCCACTGTGATCCTCCCTAGGTTTGTCATCCAAAATAACGCAGGGCTTTTGGATCTGGGAAAAACACCGGGGGGCTTCCATTTACTTGGAAACTTTTAAATCAAATTCATTGAACGTGAACCTCCTTAGGGAAGCCGGTGATGCATTGCATGACCGATCCCAATCGTCACGTGACCTATAAACATCTGTGCCTAGGAAATGTTAAACAGTACTACAAGAAGTTAGGTTAGGTGACAAATACCAGAAATTACTTTTCTGTTTTCGTCGAAACTTAATGTCTGTACCAGCTTCAAAATCGTTCTTTCCAGAGTTTCCTTGGTGTTCCTTATTAGGTTTGTAATTTCGCCAGAACAATCTGTAATTTAGAACGAAAAATAGTCAAAAACTATGTCACATTACTAACCTTAAATCTAAGAGGTTAGGTAATCTTTCATTTACGTTCGAAGAACTCAAGGTTCAGTCTCTGCCGGGTACAGACCATCTTGATTATGTAAGACTTGAGGTTCTCACAGCGGTGAGTATGAAGATTTCTGTCTTCTGGGTTATTCATCGCCCTGATGACGGAGGCAGTATGACCTCTGAAACGTTGGTTAACATCGACCAGACTACACAGCGCAATAACCCAGAAGACAGAAATCTTCAATCTTGATTAAGGTTTATCATGTTTTGTTCCATTCCTTCCAGGCGACTTTCTTGAGCAGATCAGTAATTAATTATATTTGGATGATAAAAGTATTATCGCTGACTTTTAAACAATCTGAGTAATACAGAAGTTGTAATTATATTATTGTACTAACATTTATGTGTCCTATAGTTCACAATTTTCCGTACTAGAATTTGTCAAGAAAGTAGCATTTTTAGTCTCGTTGTTGCGAACAGTGTTACCATTTTGAGAGAAGTTGTACCGAATTCTTCAGAAACTGCCTTTAGATTTCTTACGGACCACCGTTGTTACTTTTTCGATATAATTAAATGTTTTGACACAATGAAATGATTGCCAACGTCTTCAAGGCATCAGTTTGATTCATGTAATTGGTATTTACAGAAAGGGATGCTTTTATAGCCGTCCGATGTTGAGAACTTAATTGGACTATCATGATGCTAAGAATCACTGCAAGCCTAGCTCGGAGGAAATAAACCAATGAGACGTAGAACACACGTGCAGCCCGAAACTCATGAGAGAATCAGACTGATATGATCCCCAACCCGGAAACTGCTTCTGTAAAATGTTTTGTCCTGAAAATGATCTTGGGAGAACGAAAAATAGACTGAGGGATGATATAAACATTTATCTGAGAGAAATACGTAATTTGTGAAGATATCAACTTAATTGTACTGATTCAGGATTATGTCCAAAGGGAGGTTTTGACACTGGCGAAGTAATAGTTTATTTAATTAATATACCTAGGTATAACTTTATAACTTGTGTTGGGCAAGGCCGTTTTCTAGGCAACACGGAGTTTTCCTCCGTGGCATCCCAACAATTACTCCATTCACACACAGAAGAAGGCAATGGCAAACCACTTCTGGATCATCTGCCAAGAACGTATATGAACAGGTCCCAGTCCGAGAAAAGGATGGAAGGATCCTGTTCATATGGACCTGTCGTCAGACAGAACACTAAAAAATAAATACCTAGGTGTCCTGTAAGAACGTGAACTGGAGGGCATTGTCAGTGGAGGATTTTCGCGAAGACGTTAATGAACTTTCTTATGCCTCTTTGACGAAGGTATCGAAAGGTAATTAAGAGTGGTGATATGCTGCGTTATAAGGTTTAAGGACAACGGCTTACAGTTTTATTAGGCATTTACAGACTTCAAATACCGGTAGAGTTACGCTCTGTTGTGATTTATTCATGATTGTCTCCAGTCTCTCCAGGTGAATGCTGGCAAAACATAGTAAATTTAAGCAAGCAACGTTTACCTACTTTCAGGCTCAAAGGTTTACCTACGCCTTATTTATGACATCCTTCCCATCTTATTTAACTTTGTGAATCTTTACGTTTATACACCGTCGTTAAATAATAAAGAACCAGACACTGTGGAAGATAACTGACGCAGATGCAGAACTTGTCCTTGTAGCGCAATGATTTACGTTTAACTTTCCGATTCACAATCTGTTCGACTATTGGATGGATTCCTGAAACAACTTTTCTCTCTCGATTTCAGATTTGAAGACCTTAACACGAATTTCTAAGACGTAGAAATTCCAAAATGGTGTATAGTGTAATCGGACATAAATTAACTACATCTTACAGAGTTTTCCTCGAGTAACACGCAATAGAAATACATAGTGAGCTATTTAATTTCAGATTATATTTTATAAAACCAGTTCATTGAAACTTATTATAACATTGACGTTCTATCTTATATAATACATAGTTATAGCGTTTTGTTTGCCCAAGTGCAAAGCGAGAACTCGTCATGGGCTGCTCGTATGTGTCCGTCCGTCCAGTCGATTCAACTCTAGAACCACTGGACAGATTTTTATTAAATTTGAATTGGAGGTTGTGCTGTTCTGCACTACCTAAATGTCGTACCGATGATAACAAAATAACAGATCAGGAAAGTCGTGATGTAGACATTTAGGTTCTTTGATCTGGTGGTCAAAGTTTAAAATATCGAAAAATGTTTTAAATTGTGCATTTTATATAGCGTAGGTGCAGACATTTTCCCCCAAGCAATTTCTGTCAATTTTATTTTGTAAATTATGTTATTATTTCTAAATAAAATACCACTATTTACGATTATAAAAAGTAAATTTCTTAACTGTTACGTTTCATAAATTAGACGGATGAAAGTAATAAAATTAAATTTTCCGAATTTATCGTCCTATTTTCATTGAAGTTTTTGTTATAATTCCGTGATAACATTTGAAACATTTTGATATAATCCTGTGTTTACGGTTAGGCTATGCCGGTTGTAAAGCACAGGAGTTAATTACGCACCTGGCCGAGATTTGTGTTGAATTTCAACAGTTTAAGCACACAGAGTATCATTCTTCATTATGCCTGATGATGCAGCATGTATAGGGATGGGGTGATTTAAGGAGTGGGGGAAGGGGTGGCAGGAAGTCGAGATTAGACACGCCTTCCTGATTTTACTTCGTCTTCTCTGTCCTCTCTTCTCGTTCCACATCAACAAACATGAGCTGGCAGTACCAACATACCAGCAAATAAATCACCAGGGAGTAGCAAACACTTTACTAAACGCTGTAGGATTTGAGGTTTTCACGGCTATGAGTCTGAAGACAGCCATCTTCTTTACTAAACGTTGCCTTAAAACGCAAATTTTATCTTTTACTTACCGTAATTAACAGAAGAAACAAATATATATATAAATATATATAAAATATATAAAATATATAAAATATAGAAGAAACAAATTTCTTAAGGCTACAACTAATGCAAACTTTCGACTCGTGATGTTATGCTTGATTTTGACGCAATGAATGCTTGTTAAATTCAACGATATTTCCGCCAGTGTCAAATGTAGAGAATTACCTACATTTGAAATGTATTCAATAAATTCTGAGGTACACAATAACTATTTGAAACGTTTTTTTAAAAAATAAATGTGTAGTTTCATTAGGATTGCAGGCTTAGGAAATAATGAAAAGTTTACAATGCAGCAGAAACAGTTGGCCAGTTGTAAATTTTGAAAAATTAAAAATCTATAATATATGACAATGAAATAGGGCATATGAAGTAGACTGGAGTATTATTACTCTATTCACATTCATCCCATGCGCACATATGCTGCCTGTTTATGTCTTATTCATTTAATTACCTTGGCAATATTGTACGAAAAGTAAAAATTATTAATTATGTATTTTTTCCACAGTCTATTATTAATACATCTCCCCTCAGTCGAAAGTTTTTTCCCTTCCATTTTCCCTTATCACAACAAAATATTATTTTTGATGTAATATTATTCTAGCACATTAATCACGGCAATCTAAATTTACGGGATTTTAATTTATAAGTCAGAAGAAAAGAAAGATTTTCTTGTTTAGGGGTTTAGAAATATGTTAATAGCTGTAAAATTTGTGTATTTTATAACTTTGTTGCGTCCCAAAATTGAAAGAGTCTGTATTAAATGATGCTAGCTGTTCCTACCTCAGAATTCTGTATCTCTGCCACTCTCGTACTATTAATGAAAGTATACAAAAGACCTTGTGGCCTCTGGTGTTATTGATGGTCCTATTAAATTTTGTTGAATTCCGTGAAATATTCTGTGACTTATTAAAGGCTGAATATGACAGATATTCCCTTAAAAATTTAGGAAGAAAGACTTAAACCTTATGTAAGACTTGAGGTTTTCACAGCGGTGAGTATGAAGATTTCTGTCTTCTGGGTTGTTGCGCTGTGTAGCCTGGTCGATGTTTACCAACGTTTCAGAGGTCATACTGCCTCCGTCATCAGGGCGATGAGTATGAAGATTTCTGTCTTCTGGGTTGTTGCGCTGTGTAGCCTGGTCGATGTTTACCAACGTTTCAGAGGTCATACTGCCTCCGTCATCAGGGCGATGAGTATGAAGATTTCTGTCTTCTGGGTTGTTGCGCCGTGTAGCCTGGTCGATGTTTACCAACGTTTCAGAGGTCATACTGCCTCCGTCATCAGTATGACCTCTGAAACGTTTGTTAACATCGACCAGACAATCCAGAAGACCATCGCCCTGATGATGGAGACAGTATATCCTCTGAAACGTTGGTAAACATCGACCAGGCTACACAGCGCAACAACCCAGAAGACGGAAATCTTCATACTCTGATGACGGAGGCAGTATGACCTCTGAGACGTTGGTACACTTCGACCAGACTACGCGGCCCTACAACCCAGAAGACGGAAATCTTTACTTAAACCTTAAATTTCTTTGCTGTGAGCAGGATGAGGGATGATTGTTATGCCGTTCCTGCACTCCCAACAGGTTCGGATTCCTTAAGAAAGCAAGGCGTGTATGTCACTGAGTGACATCCATACCGCAATGGACACTTTTGTGTGCTTGTCAACATCGCAGTGGAACGATATAATTTCCTTACATCTGTTTGTAACTCGATAAAACTGCTTCTTTGTGTGGGGCTAACAAAAAGGTTGGCTCGGACACATTATCCTCACTGTGGTTTGCGATTTCAGATACAAAGAGAAGAATCCAGACCTGTCTTAACGTTGCGTCACTGAGTTTTTGGCATGTTTCTCTACAGCTCGCAGACATCATGACTTTCTCTCGGCCCGATGAGTCGGACTTGTTGCAGTTATAACTTACATTCTACTTCGTTTATTTATCGGCGAATTCTCACCTGCAGACGCTTCATAGTACAGAGCGAATCTTATGTTAATTCAACGCAATTTCAATAGCACAGGCTGAAATACTTACTGCCTCCAGGGGGACGCTGGATCAGATGTCACAATCGTTACCTTTCTAATCCCTCATCCTCTTACTTAACGGCATGATACCATATGCGTCGTTTAGAAATATTCGTTAAACATGAAGATGGCAGTCTTCTGGGTTGTAGCGCCGTGTAGCCTGGTAGAAGATTACCAACGTTTCGGATGCCCTTACCGCCTCCATCATCAGGGCGATGAGCGCTAAAACACACAAGACAGCCATATTCGGATTCACCACCGTGAAAACCTCAAATCTTACTTAGCGTGAAACATGTCAACATGTAGAGCATTTAAATCTGCAGGAACAGACCCCCAAGGTTTCTTTGAACATACGAGCCCATAAATTATCGTTAGCAGGCCGAAATATTTCGTTGGATCCCCGATCTGTTTTCGGGTTTACTAGTTGCATACTGCTGAAAGATATATCCCGGGACCCGATTATGTGTTTCAGGCAGAAAGTTCGTGCGATCTGCAGTGTAGACGAATACTGAAGTGTTCTATCTTTAAACGTCAGTTGTCTTCAAAAAATAATTGTGTAATATTGAACGGAGATTCATATACATATATTAACATCTTAGGGGGTTTGGTGTGACAAAATGATATTTTCGGTTAGATATTATTTTGGTTTAGGTTAATTAAAATTTCAAGGAATAGCTTGAAATTTCTACTTTATGGTTGAGATGTAGAAATAAAGATATGGCGAGCTGGACATGTATCACGGACACTAATGACAAGTTATTAATTCAAATTTTTGTGTTGAGACCGCTGGGGAGACCTAGACGTAGATGGGAGGATAATGTCAGGCGGGATCTGTGGGAGATAGGAGTTGAAGGAGACTGGATTTTGTTGGCCCAGGACAGGGTCCGGTGGAGGGCTTTGGTTAATTCGGTGATGAACCTTCGGGTTCCGTAAGCCATCTGGTTGGTTGGGTCCACTATTTGGGAAGCCTGAGGGGAAGAGACCTCTGGGGAGACCTAGACGTAGATGGGAGGATAATCTCAGGCGGGATCTATGGGAGATAGGAGTTGAAGGAGACTGGATTTTGTTGGCCCAGGACAGGGTCCGGTGGAGGGCTTTGGTTAATTCGGTGATGAACCTTAGGGTTCGGTAAGCCATCTAGTTAGTTAGTTAGTTAGTCCTTATGAACATATCCGTTTGCAAATCTAAAAGCTAATGCTAGAGTGCTATTAAGCTGCATCTTAGGGAAATAGATATGAAGATTGGATGTGGTTGAAACTGGATTAGGATTGTGCCCAATGGCTTTTCTAGTATTTGCGGCATTGGATATTAAGACTCTCGACACCAGAAAGTTAAACAGTGAAGAGTAAAGGCAGTTTGGTTTCGGAAACCAATCGAAGAAAACGAAAACTCCGACGCACGTGAACCAGATGTCAAATTTCTTGCCCGCCATCGAGCCGATGAGGGGCAGGAGGAAAGTCTAAATCGCAAGACGTGATGATCTAACCTGGTCGTTCATCCAAAACCCTAACATCCTGTTGTGTTAGATGAACGTCTGGAAATAAAAGTGGAAAAAAAGTATAAACTATTACCGAAGTGCTGGAACATTTCTTCACCAATCTCATGTCCGTCCGTCCGTCCACCGTCTGTCCGTCTGCATTCGCCTTTTCACTTCAATGAATGGGGGAAAATGGCCGACCACAAATTCTCTTTCTTCTCTTCTAAGATTTTAGTTTCATTCTGCTGTACCTCGTATGAGGACAAAATTCTTTAGTTTCGTGTAATTTTACTTAAAAACTAAATTTGTTTTCGTTACGTGACTATAGAACTGAAGTACGTGACTCCTCATAGAAAGGTAAGAAACTTCTAGTATTAAAAAAATAGACAAGTTGGTTTTAAGTTATAAGTCACAGTAATCTTGTTTGTTCTTTTAACGAAGTGCATAAACTGAATGCAAAATAAAAAGTGAATTGTGTTCATAGATCATTCCGTATGTCCTATTTGCAAAACTACGAGACGGAATTCGGTGAAATATTTGTTTGTGGGGTCTTCAATAACAGTTGAATAACGAATGTAATGTCGATTAAATACAAGCGGGACATTACTTAAGCCTACTTGAATTTTATCGGCTCTGTCATGAACAACAGAATCTCATTATGATACAGGCCTTTAACTTTTATTTTAGACAGTTTTCAATTAATTCAATAATTATCGACTTGAAAGGGAGCGTAATTTATGGATCTCTTTTGTGTGATTAACTTTGTGATAACAGATTTGTCCCTAGTTTCACAAACTTAGTTAACTGAAAGCTATATTCATAGACTGCAGCTGTATTAATACTCCTACTCCGTATTCCAGAGAAGCTGGGTTTGAATCCCGCTTTGAGAGCGTTTCTGTGGATTGGGGTCAAGCATGGTTTTCCCCAAACCCTCTAGGGTATTTCTGGAAATACATAAAAATGAGCAATGACCACACCTACCACATCATTTCCAATTAATAATTCGCAAAATCGAATTAATATTCGAAAGTGCATCTCCATCGCATTTCGAAACGAGTTCGAATAACAATTAAAAATTAATAAAAATTGCATTAAGATAGATCGAAGTAAATGTGAGCCAAAATTTTTAGAGTAACGAATTACTACACTGACTCTGAATGTTTCTGCTAAGCCTGTCTTGTTTATTATTTATGTCTTGTCTCCATATAGTCTAAGCTATTTCGTCTTTTATTTGTTGTACTTACAGCAGGTCATACAAACAATATTAAACCCTTAAATATATTTATTTTGTACAGTCTATACACAAACGTTTGAAGTTTCTTGGTGTTGTAAAAATTATATAATATTAAAACATTTTATTGTGTAAAATATTATATTAGCGCTCTTAATCGCACGTTACTCTACACAACATATCTTGATAAATATAACGTCTGACTACAATAAACAACTTACCATGAAAATAGAAAGCTACAAACAGAACCACGGATCATTATAACATATTGCATCAAATATCTAATAGCTTTTAAAATATTTTAAATTGATAAAAACCTGAAGACGACGGTATTACCCGTCGAAACATGTCGTTTTAATAAAAGCGCTAAAAAATATAATGTAAAATCGTATTTACGATTAAGAGCGCTAATATAATATTTTACACAACAAAATGTTTTAATATTATATAATTTTTACAACACCAATAAACTTCAAACGTTTGTGTATAGACTGTACAAAATAAATATATTTAATCAAACACAAACATGACGCATATAAGATACAAATATTAAACCCGTTGTTGAGCTAGCTAGAAATAAATGTAACAATTTCGGTCGGATATTTTTCATAAAAGACTCTTCGATCATGGATTGGTATTCGAATGCAGAATAATTCTTGTAAATTTGTTGCTTTACTTCACTCTTTATTTAAATCGTATCTTTCAAATTATTGAACATCGATTTATAATATTGTTTACAAACTGTTGATCTTTATTTGCACAAAGTACGCGAGTTGACGATTAGTGTTAAAGAGATGATTACGTGTTATTCAGCGCTTACAATGGTTGGAGCTGCTGGAATAATTAAATTCAGTATTAAGTTTACTACACAGAAAATTATCGCGTGAGTTTATTGGGACGCCATGTTGTGGAAGATTTATATATGTTATTGTTCGCTGTTTTTACACAACTTTAGAAATATTCATTCATATTTTAATATCTGATTTAAAGATATGATATTCGTTATGACATCAGCGAACAGTTTTAAAGTCGGTTAAAGACGGCGACGATATATATCATCACACACATTTGAAATTCAGCCTTGGTCGGTAATATTATTCGTTTATTCATATTGTGCTAAGATACAAACTTATGTTTCTTTTCTTTTGGTCAGTGGCTCACCACACAATAAAAACATATTTTTTACATATGATCCATTAACTTTTAATTAATACATTATTTAATGTGACACGATATGAATTTAACGGAACACTAGGATAAATACAGTATGGAAACAAGTAAGATAGTTTGTAGAGTCAAATGTTAATTACGTGTGTAGCAACATTTTTTTTTATCGGTAATAAATTGAGGTCGGAACCTTTCTGTGGTCTCTGCTAGCACAAGACAACACAAGAATAAGCATCATGTATTCCCGGTAGCGATTCGAGCCTGCTATGCCAGTGTTTGGACCGAACTTTGGACCTCCAGGACACAGCCATCAGCGTGGCTGAATTATAACCCTCAAATGTGCTTAGAGATTTTCGCGGCGGTGAAATTGTACTCGGTGTTCTGCGTTCTATCGACGTGTGGACTTGTAGATCATCAAGGCTGGCTCGACGTTTCTACGAAACGGTATCTACCTTGCAAGCCCGCTCCGCGTTACAACAAAGCAGATCAACATCGAAAAACACCTTTTTATCTGGGAGACGTACGTGAATTATTGAGTATGACATCAATGCGAGTACTGAATCTCCATTTTCAACCTCTGTTGCCAATCTCCACTGCACAGTAGATAACACAGTAATGCATTGTGCCAAATTAGCATGATAGGTTTCGTTCGGGAGGTAGGGGGGGGGGGGTGCCTAGTACTGCAAAACCCCTGAGACCGAACCTACTTGTATCTATTGACGTCTAATAACACGCCACAGATAAGAATCTGGACGTCGTAAAATTGAAGTTAAAGTCGTGCAGTGTATTTTCCGCCGCCGGCCAGCACACAGGCCACAGCCGGTATATCACGTCTAGTGCCAACAATCAGAATCCCAGTGAAGACGTAATCGCCCGCTTCAATCTATATCGCGGGGTGATATTCAGCTGTCCGAGCGGCTATAGAAGTGTCACTCCGAATTCTGTCGAAATGCATCCACCTCTCATTATAGGTGGAAAATAATTGAGTCTAATCTTGATTTAACAGGTGCAAAGTTCCGATCGTCTGTGAATAACAACTTTGTTAGGAGAGGTCTACGGCTTATGCAAATGTGCAGAAACATCGTACATGATTATTGAGACTTAGGTTATGTAACAATGCTGTTTCAAGTGCTGATTTTTCACAGCACAGACTGAGGTGCCAAGATGTTTTGATAGGAAAATATGGGTTTTTTCTCAGAATTTGTAGTTCACTGGAAAATAAGAATTGAAATATTATAAAGCTCAGTCGTAATTTCTAGTAATTTACGGAATATTTAAAGCAGTAGAGATAGACTTAAAAGTTTGATTTAACTTAGGCTTATATTTCTGAAATTTGCTCTTATCCTGAGAAAGTAACAATTATCGAAGATGCTTAATAATTTAATGTTGAGGAGATTATTAGGAAGAAAGTGAGATTGAAGAAGAGAATAGTGCGAATAATTATATACTCAAGAACGTTATGTATTAATTTTAGGCTGTTTTATCATGAAATGCCTGTGACATCAACGTATAACACAGTCGAGGAGTGCTTAAGTAATTTGATTCGAAAATTCAAAGAAAATACTTACGATGTGGAACTGGATTGATCAGGGGCATTTTTCAAATGTTATTGTTTACTATTTATTAATCGTCAAATTATCCGACACCATGAAATAAACCACGAATAAATAAATAAAAAGCAACTCATCTCCTTGTTTTCAACAGGACGAATCCTTTAGACGAGATTTATCTTGTCTTACCGAGTTTGTGGGTTGTTATTTAATGTGTCGAGATGTGAACGGGTGTGAAACATGGTCTAGCACGAAGAGCACAGATTGGCTAGGGGAATAATTAGACCCGAAGGAGGATAATTAGGACAAGAGAGAACTTAGCATATAACAGGGCTTAATGATTTGAACTCCTTTCCTGTTGTTATGATCAGGCTGAGGTAATCAAAGAACTGAAATCAAATGTAAACAGAACCGAAAAGAAGCTGCTCCAGCAGTAGAGTCGTAAGTCAGAGGATAATATTAAAAGTGGTCATACGATTTTAAGATTGTGGTCTGAGTTGAAGTGATACGAATACATTAAAAAATCTGTCGTGTCTATAATGAACCTGTGGGTTTCGTAAGAGCAGAAAAGTTTCTATATTTTGGTGCTGTAATTTGAAAATAAATACAAAAACTGAAGATTTCTGTTGCGCAAAAACCCAGAAGACAGAAATCTTCATACTCACAGCTGTGTAAACCTCAAATCATTCAAATACAAAAACTATTTGTGTAAAAGTAGCGTCGCTATCAGACTCATGGACGAACACTTTGCGATTGTGTGGTGAAGTTGAAGGTTTAATTGTGGCAGACAGACGCGGCCACGTCTCTGAGTCAGCTTAGATTGCCGTTTCGACATTTAAACTTTTGATCTTGATTTTCCACGAACTACTTTATGATCTGTACCTGCTTTCACACACAAAGTTAAGACTGATCTTTACGTATTCACTGTTATTTAAGTAAGATAGCATTCAAGATCTGAAACAACCAAGTAAATTAACTGCGTTATATTTTAATAGGTTTGTAAGAAACCTGAGAAGAGGTTCGTTCGTTCCAGTTTAAATTTAATAGAATAAATACGCTTGTGTTTACGCGATTTTAATCATAGAAGCGTATTATTTGCTCATATTTTATACTTAATCTATGCTTAAATTTTTTTTTTCAGTGGACGATGTGTTACGAGAAACTTTTCGCTAACCTAAGATTCTACGAGGGAACGCATAAATTTATTCCGTACCTCTGAGTTGCTCTTGTCTCTGTAAAAAATAATATGAGACCACCTTTCATCTCTTTAAGAAATATGTTCTTAGTCAGTATTTTATCGTTTACTATTCTTGAATAACAATTTTCAATGGCTTGGAAATCGAAGTAATATTATCGCTCCCATTATCGCGATGGTTGAATTTTAACACTGAATTTATTATCTAGGCCCTATATACTTAAATTCGCGTTTGATTCTGTTATCTGTGTTTCCATTAGAAAATGGGAATGATTTAGTGTGAGGAACCACTGCTATGAGGTCAGGATCGTGCTGCTCACATATCCAATCTCTCTTTCGTCTATCTTGGGATAAGATCTTTCGAATTGCCGGGAAGGAAGCGATGCCTTTCACTGCATAAGCCGCTTATGTCGCCGGTTCTCAAACAAATGTGATAGTAGTGACCGCATTAGCGAATGAGTTTAATTTTTAAGTAGCATCTCGAAATACGAAAAAGGAGCTTCAAACTTTTCACACCTGAAGGAGTTTACGTTTTGATTTTGTTCTTGGTATGCGAATGTAGATAATCTCTAGATCGCAAAGAGGCTGTTACTCTTTGGTTAAGAGTAAAAAATTTACTTGTAATAGGAGGCATTTTCTGTCTCGTGTTCTATCCTTGAGTACCTCTCAATAGTCACCGTTAAATATGGCATTGGCAGTCTGGATGATTTTCGGGACTTCATGCCATAAATTCGGGGAGTAATCATGGGTCCCAGAACACTCTGCAGATTTAAAGATGTAGTAGAGAGAGAGAGAGCTTAGCGCTTATCTGTCAGTCATAACCACTCATTCACATGAAGATCAAATGGATCGTAGATTTTTTTTATGAACGACTGATTGTGAGGAATTTTAAACTTATATTGTAGATCTCATTAACACCTTAATTTTTTTTATTAATATTAGCTGTTGTGTGTTTAATGAAGCATAACGGAAGATAGATCAACATTTTTCAGTGTGGTGTTTGTAGCGTGATTAATTATATAAGAATAGATTAATATATTGCAATGAACGAACGTTAAGGAAATTGAAATGTACAGAATAGTTTATAGCATTTTTGGAAAATATGTGTACTCTTGAATGAAGTAGGCCTATATATTTTAATTTTCATTTGTATTAATACAGTAGATTCCGGTTATTTGGGGCAAATCTTAAAGAACAAATCTTTTTAACTCTTTACGTGGAACTTCGCATAATTGGGCCGAAGTGAATTTGGGTATGGTTTATGGAAAAGTCTCCAGATATGAAGGACAGTTACGAAGATATTGAGTAAGCAGTCAAAGACAGCCAACAAGGGGTGGTCGGCCAGCTTGTGGATTGCGAGGTCTAATAACACCTCACCATAATACAGCGGCGCGTTAGAAATTATTACACATCTTAGCTTTAAATAAAATTAACGTACGTGTCAGAAAATGTTTTCTTCCCGTCTAGAAACATAAAAACAGGAAGAGAAGAAACCACTTTGGAGGTGAATATGAAAGGATAATATTAAAGTTGATCTTCAGGAAAAAGTTTGTTTTCTGTGGAGTGGTTCCGCGTGGATCAAGACAATGTCTGGTCGCGGATGCTTATGAACAAGACATTAATCTTGTAATTTTCTTAAAAGATAGGAAACTTTTTAACTATGTCAGCGACTATAAGCTTTTCAAGGAATTTACTCAGTAGAGCCAGTTAATTAAAATTTTGTGGGATTAGATTTTTTACTGTCAAAATGACTTTCGTCATTGTTTTAAAAAATGTTCTTTTACGTTACTATTTTCAAAACGCGATGTTGCGTCTTTTGTTTTGATATAATGTAGAACGTTAATGTTAAAATAATATAAATTTAGTTTGTTTCCTCAATGTTTTGGTTAAAATTCACTACTTGAAATCCTAACAGCTTAAAAGACGTTTGCGATGAAATAATTTTATTAAGTTACTTGGGTGCCATCTTGATTGAATAAATAACAGGAGATACCACGGAAATAAATTATATTAATATTATCCTTACAAACAATTACGGGTAACCCCCATGCCCCTTGAAGATTCCCTAAATTGATCCACATGTGTAGCTATGTCGTGGCATATTAAAACTATATACATGATAAATGGCGTTACGACCTGTAATTTGAACACATTTCTTTAAAGAATGCCCTATGTAGACCGTAGAATCTACAAAATTACACACACATATTGAACGGAGTATAGTATTCTGCCCAATATTACGCGGAGGAATTTGTTGATTCTTGAAGTGACAGGTGAAGAGACTTTGCGGTAACAGGTCTACGCTCGAGTGTGTTGAATATCACTCGAGAAAACGTGGATTCTGTTTCGACATGCGGCGTGACGTTATGGGCAGATCTTGTACATTATATGAGAAAGGAAAAGTTCTATGTGTTGGTTTCGTGTATTTGCCATGTCCTTGCTCTGGAAAGCGTAAAATTTGAACCCAAGTCTTGTTTCGCTACAAGTGTAAAACGGAGTATGTTTGGTAGTTATTTTCATTCTATATTTTGTATTTACAGGTCATTTTAATCAACTACAAAATTCAGCAACGAAATACGAGAAATCTGAGTTGAAATTAGATTTAACCTGCAAATTTTCATTTCAGGCCTCCGATACCAAATCTTTTTAATGTGACAAATATCGTGCAAAATTACCTAAATTGGAAAGGAAAAAAGTAAAATATAGAAATGATCTACTCATAGATCATTTTTGACGTAATACGATGCGTATATAATAATGCTATTAATGAAACTCCTGTGCTTGATATAAATTCGCAACAAGTAAAACATGTTGTCGACTGTCGTAATTTTTCTTTGGAAACCTTATTACATTATTTCGTCTGTAAGAAAATTCTGAAGGCATTTATCGTATCTACGTAAAAAGAAGACATTCGAACAAAAGAAAACCAATATTATTTCGCTTTTAGCCTTAATTTCGGTTCGCAATGAACACAGAATATTCGATTTCAATCTTACTGTTTTGAAATATACTGGGTATATCGAGTTTAAGTGTTAAATTTTAGGAGAAATTGTGAAGACCTTTGGTTTACAGGCAATAATATTGATGTAGATAAGGACAAAAGTTTGGAATGTGAATTTGTTAAAAATTTATCAACTATTTCTTCAAATAAAGAGGATATCAGTTTATGTTTCTCATCTTTACTGGAGGAAAGTAAGAGAATATTGCAGTAGCTCGGAATTTTTAAGCAGATCTGCGCTAAAACGAATTGTTATGCGTTTGTGGAACAAATAGCAAACCTTAGTAAACTCTTCAATTTCATGCAAATAATTAGATCTGCCGCAACACAGATGATTACCGTAAGTTATGCAAACGACGAAATTTGCTAATGAGAGAAATTTTCTATAGTTAAGACAATATCCTCTCTCGTGTAAAGTTGTACTTTTAGGCTTTGCCCGTTTTATTAAAATTATCAACTAATAAAACGTTTCGAACCTGAATTTTTCCTACCGTTCAGTAAAAAATGTAAGTAATGGAGGAAGGAGGACATATAGCTTATCTGTGTAAGACTTGAGGTTCTCACAGCAGTGAGTATGAAGATTTCCGTCTTCTGGGTTGTTGCGCTGTGTAGTCTGGTCGATGTTAACCAACGTTTCAGAGGTCATACTGCCTCCATCATCGCCCTGATGACGGAGGCAGTATGACCTCTGAAACGTTGGTTAACATCGACCAGACTACACAGCGCAACAACCCAGAAGACAGAAATCTTCATACTCATCGCCCTGATGATGGAGGCAGTATGACCTCTGAAACGTTGGTTAACATCGACCAGACTACACAGCGCAACAACCCAGAAGACAGAAATCTTCATACTCATCGCCCTGATGATGGAGGCAGTATGACCTCTGAAACGTTGGTTAACATCGACCAGACTACACAGCGCAACAACCCAGAAGACAGAAATCTTCATACTCATCGCCCTGATGATGGAGGCAGTATGACCTCTGAAACGTTGGTTAACATCGACCAGACTACACAGCGCAACAACCCAGAAGACAGAAATCTTCATACTCATCGCCCTGATGATGGAGGCAGTATGACCTCTGAAACGTTGGTTAACATCGACCAGACTACACAGCGCAACAACCCAGAAGACGGAAATCTTCATACTCATCGCCCTGATGATGGAGGCAGTATGACCTCTGAAACGTTGGTTAACATCGACCAGACTACACAGCGCAACAACCCAGAAGACAGAAATCTTCATACTCATCGCCCTGATGATGGAGGCAGTATGACCTCTGAAACGTTGGTTAACATCGACCAGACTACACAGCGCAACAACCCAGAAGACAGAAATCTTCATACTCATCGCCCTGATGATGGAGGCAGTATGACCTCTGAAACGTTGGTTAACATCGACCAGACTACACAGCGCAACAACCCAGAAGACAGAAATCTTCATACTCATCGCCCTGATGATGGAGGCAGTATGACCTCTGAAACGTTGGTTAACATCGACCAGACTACACAGCGCAACAACCCAGAAGACGGAAATCTTCATACTCATCGCCCTGATGATGGAGGCAGTATGACCTCTGAAACGTTGGTTAACATCGACCAGACTACACAGCGCAACAACCCAGAAGACAGAAATCTTCATACTCATCGCCCTGATGATGGAGGCAGTATGACCTCTGAAACGTTGGTTAACATCGACCAGACTACACAGCGCAACAACCCAGAAGACAGAAATCTTCATACTCATCGCCCTGATGATGGAGGCAGTATGACCTCTGAAACGTTGGTTAACATCGACCAGACTACACAGCGCAACAACCCAGAAGACGGAAATCTTCATACTCATCGCCCTGATGATGGAGGCAGTATGACCTCTGAAACGTTGGTTAACATCGACCAGACTACACAGCGCAACAACCCAGAAGACAGAAATCTTCATACTCATCGCCCTGATGATGGAGGCAGTATGACCTCTGAAACGTTGGTTAACATCGACCAGACTACACAGCGCAACAACCCAGAAGACAGAAATCTTCATACTCATCGCCCTGATGATGGAGGCAGTATGACCTCTGAAACGTTGGTTAACATCGACCAGACTACACAGCGCAACAACCCAGAAGACAGAAATCTTCATACTCATCGCCCTGATGATGGAGGCAGTATGACCTCTGAAACGTTGGTTAACATCGACCAGACTACACAGCGCAACAACCCAGAAGACGGAAATCTTCATACTCATCGCCCTGATGATGGAGGCAGTATGACCTCTGAAACGTTGGTTAACATCGACCAGACTACACAGCGCAACAACCCAGAAGACAGAAATCTTCATACTCATCGCCCTGATGATGGAGGCAGTATGACCTCTGAAACGTTGGTTAACATCGACCGGACTACACAGCGCAACAACCCAGAAGACAGAAATCTTCATACTCATCGCCCTGATGATGGAGGCAGTATGACCTCTGAAACGTTGGTTAACATCGACCGGACTACACAGCGCAACAACCCAGAAGACAGAAATCTTCATACTCATCGCCCTGATGATGGAGGCAGTATGACCTCTGAAACGTTGGTTAACATCGACCAGACTACACAGCGCAACAACCCAGAAGACAGAAATCTTCATACTCATCGCCCTGATGATGGAGGCAGTATGACCTCTGAAACGTTGGTTAACATCGACCGGACTACACAGCGCAACAACCCAGAAGACAGAAATCTTCATACTCATCGCCCTGATGATGGAGGCAGTATGACCTCTGAAACGTTGGTTAACATCGACCAGACTACACAGCGCAACAACCCAGAAGACAGAAATCTTCATACTCATCGCCCTGATGATGGAGGCAGTATGACCTCTGAAACGTTGGTTAACATCGACCAGACTACACAGCGCAACAACCCAGAAGACAGAAATCTTCATACTCATCGCCCTGATGATGGAGGCAGTATGACCTCTGAAACGTTGGTTAACATCGACCAGACTACACAGCGCAACAACCCAGAAGACAGAAATCTTCATACTCATCGCCCTGATGATGGAGGCAGTATGACCTCTGAAACGTTGGTTAACATCGACCAGACTACACAGCGCAACAACCCAGAAGACGGAAATCTTCATACTCATCGCCCTGATGATGGAGGCAGTATGACCTCTGAAACGTTGGTTAACATCGACCAGACTACACAGCGCAACAACCCAGAAGACAGAAATCTTCATACTCATCGCCCTGATGATGGAGGCAGTATGACCTCTGAAACGTTGGTTAACATCGACCAGACTACACAGCGCAACAACCCAGAAGACAGAAATCTTCATACTCATCGCCCTGATGATGGAGGCAGTATGACCTCTGAAACGTTGGTTAACATCGACCAGACTACACAGCGCAACAACCCAGAAGACAGAAATCTTCATACTCATCGCCCTGATGATGGAGGCAGTATGACCTCTGAAACGTTGGTTAACATCGACCAGACTACACAGCGCAACAACCCAGAAGACGGAAATCTTCATACTCATCGCCCTGATGATGGAGGCAGTATGACCTCTGAAACGTTGGTTAACATCGACCAGACTACACAGCGCAACAACCCAGAAGACAGAAATCTTCATACTCATCGCCCTGATGATGGAGGCAGTATGACCTCTGAAACGTTGGTTAACATCGACCAGACTACACAGCGCAACAACCCAGAAGACAGAAATCTTCATACTCATCGCCCTGATGATGGAGGCAGTATGACCTCTGAAACGTTGGTTAACATCGACCAGACTACACAGCGCAACAACCCAGAAGACGGAAATCTTCATACTCATCGCCCTGATGATGGAGGCAGTATGACCTCTGAAACGTTGGTTAACATCGACCAGACTACACAGCGCAACAACCCAGAAGACGGAAATCTTCATACTCATCGCCCTGATGATGGAGGCAGTATGACCTCTGAAACGTTGGTTAACATCGACCAGACTACACAGCGCAACAACCCAGAAGACGGAAATCTTCATACTCATCGCCCTGATGATGGAGGCAGTATGACCTCTGAAACGTTGGTTAACATCGACCAGACTACACAGCGCAACAACCCAGAAGACAGAAATCTTCATACTCATCGCCCTGATGATGGAGGCAGTATGACCTCTGAAACGTTGGTTAACATCGACCAGACTACACAGCGCAACAACCCAGAAGACGGAAATCTTCATACTCATCGCCCTGATGATGGAGGCAGTATGACCTCTGAAACGTTGGTTAACATCGACCAGACTACACAGCGCAACAACCCAGAAGACGGAAATCTTCATACTCATCGCCCTGATGATGGAGGCAGTATGACCTCTGA
Organism: Zootermopsis nevadensis; assembly: GCF_977971745.1. Taxonomy (NCBI): domain Eukaryota; kingdom Metazoa; phylum Arthropoda; class Insecta; order Blattodea; family Termopsidae; genus Zootermopsis; species Zootermopsis nevadensis. The sequence continues at coordinate 12,078,275 of NW_028259138.1, forward strand.
AACGTTGGTTAACATCGACCAGACTACACAGCGCAACAACCCAGAAGACGGAAATCTTCATACTCATCGCCCTGATGATGGAGGCAGTATGACCTCTGAAACGTTGGTTAACATCGACCAGACTACACAGCGCAACAACCCAGAAGACGGAAATCTTCATACTCATCGCCCTGATGATGGAGGCAGTATGACCTCTGAAACGTTGGTTAACATCGACCAGACTACACAGCGCAACAACCCAGAAGACGGAAATCTTTATAGCTTATCTGTTGGGCGTCCGGGTTGAGCTGCCCACAGACCTGGATCAGGTCTGAAGACGGAAGTAGAATCCAGCTGTCGAAACGTTATTTTGTACATTGAGGTCATTACTTTTACATAACGTGCACCGGTTTCCTTCCAAATTTACCGATTTTCATTAATGCATCTCCGATGTCCATCGTGACGAAGATACTTAGCTATATTCTTGGTGGGCATGTTAGGTAAACGTCTTGTCAAAACAGTACACCGCCTGTTCAGGTGACAGATGGAGGGACAAGGCTACCTTAGAATTTTGAGGATAACTGCGACTGTATCATATAAGCGGTTACGGACAGCTGACAGTGGGTAGTTATCCATTCTGTGGGTGCGTTAGGACTTCAGTACAACTTAATTAGAGCTTAGGAGGATAGGTTAAGATGGTGAATCATAGTGACTCAGGATAATGTACTTATTGTTAGGGATGTTATGTCTGTAGGTGTTGGTACAACGCTGTTTTGTCAATTTAATACATAATAGATATGAAGTAGGCAGTGGACTTATGTCGTTTTTTTGCTGCAGGATATTTGAACTTAAAGTTTATGAATGAGATCGCCACTCTTTCGTAGGTAGAATCAATACAGTTTATAACCGAACAGTCAATACTATTCAGATTTATGTGTTTTTAGAGGTCTATATCATGCATCTATACTGACGTTCAGTGCAAGAACGACTCTTGTAGTACAGCGATTACCTGGCGAGGTATTTGAATTCTACTCCGTCTTATATCAACTGAAAAACTCTGACAGCAAATTTTGAGATGTATACAGTTCCTCGCGCTCTTGAGAGTTATATACGCAGTTTTCGAAGAAATTCTCTCCTCTATGGAACTCCATGGTTCATAACAAAATAAAAGTTCTGCACCCCACGATACAACAGTCCAATGCAGATCGCATCTTTACAGTCTATTTATGTCAGGTACATTTTAATATTATCCTCAATTTATACCTCGCTTTCCCACATGGTCTCTTTCTTAGAGGGTTGAGAACTAAAACTGTGTATGAATTTCTTGAATTTCAGTTCGTAATATATGATATTACTAGCCCTGTTTCCTCAAATGCGTTCATCATTTTAAAGAGGCCATGGACATTTGTTAATCGTGATAGTCAGATATTATGCAATGCTCTCAGTGGTCTTGCTAAATTTCTCTCGCCCATATTTTTGTATGCTGTAACCTTTTCGCGACATTTATAAGTAATTGCGCAAAATAATAATCTTTCATAGTACAGAATGTTCGTGTCTGATTGGTCTGGAAAAAATAAACATCTGTGTAAAATATATAAGCTTATGTATAGACGGAATTTCCTAATTTATCGTTTACAGCTCTTGATCAGAGAAAGACTACACACGTTCGCAGTGTTCTTATTGTAGAAAAATTACATTATCTTAAGTCTCGTGTTATTCAAAGACCCGTGGGTCTACTAATGCTGCAGCGACCTCTGTTGCTTAAAACATAATCACCGGAGTCCCCATTCCTGGTTGGAGTTGATATGAGAGTTGACAAAAGTCTGATGGTGATCTCGGCTCAGAAGTTCGCACAGCCGCCATCTTGTCAACGTTATAATCGTTTCAGAAAACGCAGGAAACTTTAGGCTGTTATATGTTTAATGCATTTATTAAAAATATCACATTGAATTTAATTTAATTACGCTGTCGACGAACATAACAGATCTCGTCTGTTGGTATCGTACACTTGTATGAATATTTATTTACTTTTTTGCAAACAATGATAGGTAATGCAGCGGAAAGAGACCTCTGTTTTGAATTCTCTGAAGTTTGTTATTTTATTGAAATTATTCTGGGGAGAATTACAGGAATTGTATGTACCTCAGGCAGTGTACAATGAAATTAAAAAATTGTCTCTGTGCCCAAAGACTGCCCCATGAAGATTCAGCCGGTGGGGGGGGGGGGGGGGAGTTACGCTAAATTGAAGACATGAACTTCGGCGTTAGATAGAGGCGAGTGATCGGATTTCTGCTCTGACATATTTAATCTCGGAGAAGAAGCTCGCGGTCTCCGTTGGCTGGGAGGCTGGGTGACCCTCAGAGCCGGTGTGATCATAGGTGGGATGCCAGAAATCGAACCACATCTGTAGGCTGATTTAACTGCCAATGAGATTAACAGATTTTCAGTTAATTCTGGCATGCTCCGAAACTTTTGCGCAAAATGTAGACCACATCTGACAGAGCAGATAATTCTGTCTTGCGTGCGGATTCACCTATTCTATGAAAAGGGTCTAATACTTATTGGCTGACCCATAATTGTATCCACTTTCATGACATGACTGCTGACCACAGTAACATCTTAATGCTCTGTATACTATAAATCAGGACGGAGTACAAAAATTAACATTTCTTCCGAAAGACATATTGATTAGTATCTCAATAGAAATGAGCTTTGATTATACCCAGCCTATCCACACAGACGTTTCCAGAACCAGTAATTTGGATTTCAAGTTATGGCGTAAGGAGTTTTAAACTGATGTATGAGATCCTATTACAGGCTGAGGGAACTTTCGTTTTGCTTTCATGAAACATCGTGTTGCAGGACTCCCACGCCAGCCAGTACGAACATATTTGGGATAAGAGCATAGACGGTTATTATATTTATGCCTTATTCGATCGAGACACGTAGAAATATCTCGCATCTGAGGTGTCGCGTCTGTCGGATTGTCTGTCCGCATGTTTCAGTTCCAAAACAAACTCGGCGAATTTTTGTGGAATATCTTTTAAAAGTTTTTGGGTTAATTTTGTGTCGTCTTCAGTATAGGTCCACCGCAACGCCCACTTTAAACCTAAAATCTGATAAAATGGCTGTCGTATGGGTTGTAGCACCGTGTAGTCTGGTACAAGAATACGTGTTTTGAAAATTAAAAAATCTGGAAACGAGATGTTTGGTTTTACTTAGACGAGGTATAGTCGTAGTTTTTAAGGTGTTTGATTACCTCAAGCCAGAGCCGCAGAATGGTGGACTTGTACACGATGTCGCCAGGTCGGAAGGACTCATTACTGACTCAAGTTCTGCCGGTCTTATGAGAGTGAATTTCACGATAGATCTTGCAACGGCAGTCTGCACTTGTCACTTGGCTGACGACTACTATGGTAGGTGGAGAAAAATGCCTGAACCCACGCTCCAGCTGCCTTTACCCCACATCGGGAAGAGCTCCTTTTACAAATTGTAGGCTTGGTATATTCCGAAACTATTTAAGTCGTAGCTGAACGGTAAACATAAGACATCGCCTTCAGGCAACTACCAGCAGTAGGTCATACTTTACCTATTCAATTTCTAACTTAAGGTGTCTCGGCTTCTGTATCAGATGTGTTATTGTACGTCTTACGTAAATTTTAGATTCCATCTTTAATCCTTGAAGTCTTGAGATGTCCTTCCCCTGGGAGAAATTATTTGTCTTGACTGCAAATGCAAAATGGCTGAGATAATGAAAGTCCATCCGCCCCCATTGGTCGGTCACATCGCAGTCTGCAAAATAACCATGGCACATCGGACACACAGTTTCTCTACTTTATGTAATCCGCTTTCCTCTCTCTCTCTCTTTTTTTTTTTTTACTTTTCAAAACACAGAGAAAGTCTACTTACACAAATACACACACAAAAAAAGGTTGTTCAATTCTCTTGAGGTTACGTCAGTCTATCAGCCCCAGAGAATTCCTAAGAGTTTCAGGATTATTTATAGGAACACACAGAGTTGTCTCTGTTCTATTTTTGTTGTTTAAGTATGTTGTTTGTTAAATTGCCTTTACGTAATACTAACGCTCCTGCGCCGAATTTCGGAACTACGCGCTTATATTTACGAGCGGGAACCGGCTTTCATTAGAAATTTTTGTGTTCTTTCTCAGTTATTTTTTGAGCGGTGTTATGATAACACATTAAAATAGACGAAGGCACAATTTCTGTAAGATGATGTTGATATAGTAACTTATTAGGTAGTATATTTGCGTCATATTGTGAATTAGGTTAATATTTTAATATTTTCCGTCAAATCACAATTTTTAATAAGATAATAAAATATAAAATATTTAAAATATCATTTCACGTTCCGCATCGAATGATATTTTAAATATTTTATATTTTATTATCTTATTAAAAATTGTGATTTGACGGAAAATATTAAAATATTAAAATAGTAACTTATTGCTTCCTTCCGTATACTTTTCGTTCATTTATTCACAATCTTTATGATAGGCGTCTGGCAAACGCCGTGAAACAGGTGAATAATAAACAGGTCGCAAATACGGTCACAGTAATTTGAAGTTGTAATTTTTTTCTTTCTTTTAGAATCACAATAGCATGGCGGTCGTGCGAAATATTTTGATCTCATAACTCGTCCGTATGGATGACTGCTGAGTTGAATGAAGTTCGAAATTGTTGTGACTGTTACAAAATGGTCGGCACTGGAACAAATCGCAACAACGTTCAGTTACTCAAAAAGGAGTGAGGATAATTTTAAGCGAGTAATGTCCGAGATTCTCGCGAGAAAATTTCTTTACTTAAAAATAATAGCAAAAGCTGCGAATTATTTACACAGAATGAAAGAATTTCATTTAGATTTGTCACTGGATGTGAGAATACTATTAATAGATTTAATATTAATGATAATTAATATAAGATATAATGAATGCTGGTGTTCTCAAGGATAGATACAAGCTTTAAATGAATATACAATGACGACACTCGTTTTTAAGACAAATTGAAAACAGCAAATAGGCCAGTGTGTAGTGTTAATGCCAGAAGTTTAGATTTTCTTACACGCTGGATGGTAAATCAGCACTGAACAGTGACTAATTATTAATGAGATGTGTTCATCGCTTCGAACTGGCGATTGAATTATTTCGTGAGCAGTATTTTGTCCATTATCGGAGCAAAACGTATCGTGAATTCAGACAGCTGGAGACTTCATTCGTTTTGGCAGGGATGCTGATGGAGCTGTTTTGGTCGCTTGATTCCCTCATATACTCAAGTGTCTCAGAGTTGCTGGTTTTTACATGAACGTCTAAATTGTTTTTGCCCCCTCACGACCCAGAACAATGCCTAACAAAAGACGCACGTACGAGCGTAATCAATTAAGAGCGCATAGGTTGCACTGATTTACGCATGTAAAATCCTTTCACTCATGGGAGAAAAAAAATTAATTAAGATTTAATTTTAGAGCTGATTCGTGTGAACGTCAGGTGTGCCAGATCAACACTCGGTTGTTTTGTTGTCTATCTCTAAGAGGGATCACTGTAGGCACAGCCAGCAGCAGAGGAACTTGCAAACAAATGATGGTGAATATTTATATTCTTCAGAGGAATTAAAACTTGTGGGTTGTTAAAGGGTTTTTATATTAATTTGGTGGACACTTATGAACCGTGATATTAAACTCAGTAAAGTTAGTTATTATATGCCGGACGACCACAGTTCTGTTCCCAGTAGAAACACAGATCTTTTATTCTTTATCAGATATGCAGTAGGGTCGCCAGGCCTTTAATCTCTTGAAAACCGAGAGAAATTTTACCATGTGTTTTAAAGTCGGCCAGGGCGTGAAGCTGACGACTTGTCTACATCTCGTGTCAGAACGCTTACCTCTAACACTTACCACACTTTTTATTGGCATTCCGCGTTGACAGTGTAAATTGGTACAATTTACAACAATCTTCAACTAGAATAGGCTATTCATCCAAGGACTGATAAAAATGAATATTTATAATCTCGAAGCTGTTTAATAACTTCATTCGGTCATATTTTACAAAGGTGTGGTTAATAAAATCTTTCCATCTATGTCAAGGTTTCAAGTGGTCTTTTCCCTGAGAGGACTTCCGTCCATACTTTGATATGCGTGCTGCATGCCCCGCCAATTTCATGATGGTATTTACGTAGACGATATCTGAAAGCTTTCCCAGCATTTTTGGCGCAATATTGTCACACCTCGGTGTTATAGGAATCTACCGTTAAATATTTTTATGCCCGTGGATTAATCACATTGACATTTGTGATTTTAATTGAACATCGATACTTTGATATCCGTTTTTTTTTCTAGCATGAAATCGCACCATTTGCAGTTTATTTTAATTTTATTTGAAATCTTTCGTACTCAGCCCCAAGGAGGATTGTGCTCCATGAAGTGACTTACGGGCAAGTTACTGTCTATTCGTTCTTGTTCTGCAAACTGGTGTAAGGGAGAGGCAAATGTCCTTGAACTCCTGTCGGGCGCAGAAGTAGCTCTACCAATAACGATTCTTTGGTTCAGTAAGTTATTTTTTTTAACAATATCTTGACTCATATATTTTTATATCTGTACACTGAAATTAATGGTTGTATTACATAATCACGGCGTAATAATAATTTTATCTCATGTCTTCAGAGAGAGATAGAAAAAAATCACGTCTTCGTACGAGTTTAAATAAATTGCGCAGAATCTAAATAAATCGAACTGTCTGGGGACATTTATTGATGACTGATTTTTGTGATGACGGTAATGAAACTTACCATCTGCCGAGGTCGTGGATCAGTCATCAGTTGCCGTCGTAACGTATAAGACCTGTGTGAGAGAGATTATATTTCTACCGCCATGATAATCTGCTTGCTACTGCTTGAAGACACTTTGACTTGAGTCGTTTATGCGTTGCACTGTTGAATTATCTGTGAAGCGAACTATTTATAATGCACAGTAGCTAGTCAGCTACCTCACTATTTCTTGTAGCTACGTAACATCCTATCTCATTACAACGTTTGATGAGTTCTTTTCGGTGGCCAATGATAGGTCACCTGTGTCTTCTTGCCGCGGTGCTCACAAACCTCCTCCCCCTCCTCCTCCCAGAGGTGAAGAGTCCGCTCCCTGGTAGGTCGGTTGGGGGCAATAGATGTGGCGGCTAGTGTCAGAAAGGGTACAGTTTGGAGCACAAGGGCTGCAACACTTTTATGCTCCATTGGATGGAATTACTGAAACCACGTCTTTTAACCAGTTAATTAATTTATCACCAGATGAATTACCGACTTTCTAAAAATTGAATGGTTAACTAAGTAAAGTAATTAAGTAAGTAAGTATTATTTTTATTTATATCTTACTGCTACTTTCTAACTATAATTTATATATTTTGCATTTTATTCTCTAAATTCGTTTATAAATTCTTTCAAATTCTTTCAAATTCTTTAGTGTTTCTTTCAATCTTCTACTTACAGACCGATATGTACATCTGATAAAATTTAAGAAAAGACAAAACCTCGCCCAAAATTGAAAAACAAATGGCATGAAACATCACCAAAATGGAATCATATTTGAGTTTTAAGTTCGTAAATCTTTTACACCTGAAGATGGTTTTATAAAAACTGAAACATGTTGTGTAAAGGATGTTCCAAAATGTAAATTTATCAATCGATATGGAACATCAATATATTTTATTATCTTAATTATAAGAAATTTTAAATATTGTGATAAGACGGATTAAAATAAATAATTGTTAGAATATTCACAATATGACGCAATTACACTATCTTATAAGCAAAGTAAATAATTAATAGGCTAAATGATCAATTAAAACATTATTTGAATTTGTAGCTAAACTGACTCTTCAGCGGAGCGCGTTATTAACTCTGTTGACAACTGGCGACGTCTTGCCCAGGAATAAACCGGCCGGAGCTTGAAGTCGATCATTCTTGTATTGAGATAAGATAAGATAGAAACACGTGGAGCTTTGCCCAACCTAACCCAACAAGTCTTTACTGCAAGTGCTTAAGCTCGGGAAGAAATCTTTTAAATGACTTATTAATTAGCTGAAGTAAATAACTGACTGTCCGACAAGGTGCAATAGTTAATTAAGTGTTTACCTGCACGAAAAAATGGAGAAAAAGTGACAAATGTGTTAAAATTTGAGTTTGGGAACATTCAAGGAAAAACATTACGTGGTTGAACAGCTTCAGAATGGTTTTCGAGAAATTGCGAGAAGTTCGTCTGGTTTAATTTAGAATTCAGTGGTTGGCTTTTGTGAACACGGTATAAACTTTCGGTTCCTTATAACTAGGAGATTTCTCCACCGACTAAATTATTATCAGGTTTAAAGGTTGTCCTTTTCCATACGAAATCTTCCTTGAACACTTGGTGGCTATTCAGCTTTTGGGGAAATTCCCTCTTGTTGTTCTCTATTGTCACCCCAGGAAGCCAAAATTTGATCGAACCCTGACTCTGTCTTAATCACCATAAGATTGTAGGTGGACATTTTATCGCATCATGAATTTGTATCAGATGGGCGTGAGCAGACAGCTTCACACCCCAGTCGCGCTTACCCCTAATAAAGTGTTTAGTGTTGTCAACTAGACACAGTGACCTTGAAATCATAAAATTCAAATATGTGGTACTTATAAATGGAAAATGCAATACTTTGCATGATGAACCTCAAGGGTATTATCAGAATGGTTATTATAAGTCGTTTAAGTGAGCGCAGAGTATTTATCTAGCTCAGGTTATGGTCCAGTGGCGGATTCTTATGAACTCACAATTACATTTCTAATCCATAAAATACCTGGTATCTCTTGGCCATGTGACGACTGTGGACACTGTTCCGTAGAATTATTATGTGACTGGTCTATTATTATTGTTAATATCACTATTATTGTTGTCAGCGGCCCTCGGAAAATCGACTGATGCAGAATAAGGCCCAGTGCCTGTACGACTTGAAATAGTGTGAAATAGCCTCCCCCCCCTTCCCACAGCCACACGCCAGGCGTTGGTTGTTTGTTTGGAATCGCATTGGTTTTGGTCTGAGTACCGTGAGATGAGCTCCGGATGTGTGGCCACTGGATACAAAGCTCCACAATTTTAATGCGTGATCTGCTAATAACGTGTTCGTACCATTCAGTTCACCTTCGAGAGTGAGGCGCATTGGGTTTTTATTTCAAAATCCTGTCATCAGTCATCATAAGTGAGACCGAGCTCAAATACCTGCTTATCCCTCCTAAAACTTTGGCGACGATATGGAAACAATTTTTTTGGTAAATTTTAGTCATGTAAAAATTATGAAAGACGGACAGTAAGGCGAATAATATATTTGTTTTTTTAATGTGTGTAATGAAACGAGATTATTGTTCATATTTTTAAAGAATCTAGAAATAAAACAAGCGGAAAATACTGTGTGTGTGTTCATTGTGATTTTTCGTTCACCACTGCTCTTGATGTTAATTAATTTAAAATACGAATTTACTGTTACAAAGCTAATCACAGTACAGATATCAAAATGCGTTGATTCATAAATATTTCCATATATTTCATGAGAGAAAAAGAAACATATCGAAGAAATTTATAATTGTAGATATTAAATAAATTTATAATTATACGTTTTATACGATTGTTAAATATGCTACCGATTTTATGTACTTTGAACTGTTCTTGAAAGTTCTATTTACGTGTCCTGCAAGGAAATTGTATTAGGCAGATACTCGTCTAAATCAGTTCTCCGCCATACTTTGTTTAGACACCGCATTGCTAATAAAGTCTCAATCGATTATAGTTTTGCAAATAAAACGTGATGAAGATTCAGTGATCGGACACAATGACCCCCCCTCCCTTACGACGCGGTTATTATATTAACTTTGTACTACAAAATATTAATAACAGACGGTAAAAATTTACGTTTTCCAGTGTTCATTTAAGTTGCCTTCCCATTCGCCTGCTTCCTATTGGGTGATTTGTTTATGGAACATGTAGACATACATTTGATGGACATGTCGAAACATATAATTACTCCTATACGAATCGAGTTTTATTTATATAATTATCCAGATTGCAGTTATCTTAAATTTCGTCTTGTAGTTTCTGGATGTAAGTCCGCATTTTTAAAGAAATCTGTAATATTTCATGAGATAAACGTGTCGAAAACCGAAATGTTTTGTATATACTAAGTTTCTTCCTCTAAAGATCAGCTGCTAAGTTGTAAAATCTTTTTATCTCTGTCGTGTTGAGAAGATATCATGAACGACAGTTCTCCTCAGACCCTAGACGGCTACTGTGTCGTGTTGCCTGATTTTGTATGTATTCAGCTCACAGATTTAGGTTTTTCCTTGCAAAAAAGTTTCGAGCTTTGTTCTTTCGCTCGTGACTTTAAAGATTATTCTTCCTTTCCCTTCGCACATTAGATATGCTTGCCTGTAACGTTACAATTGTTCTTAATGTAGTTTTTCAGTCTTCCACTATGTCTTTTGCTAGTAAGTTTATAATAATGTAACTGTCTCGGTATTCTAGTAATTTATATATATTGTTTCTATTTCTGTATTCTATTATATTTCAATTTAATTAAAACACATTTAATTATTCTCTAATTTCATCATTATATTTATGATAGATGGACCTAACTTCAAGAGCTTTTAAAAACCTTATTTCAGCCGCCTTACTTGTTCGTCGGAAAGTCCATACGTCAGCACAGCTCGAATTTTGGTCGGGATGCTTACAATTTTGAATTTATTCGGGGTTTTTCTAAGCCTGTCAAAGAAAATAACGGGACACTAAGCTTACTTTGAAATAAGCGAAGACCGAATTCTTACAAAGCATTTAAAAGTTGGTATAGTTGCGTCATATTGTGAAGATATATATTTAATTAATTATTCATGTCCGTCTATTCACAATTTAAAATTTAAAATCAAGATAATTAAAATATTATGTGATGTTCCTTATCGAAACATTCGATTTACAGTTAGAACATCTTTTTCTTACGACATATTTCGGTTCTTAAATGAACCATCTTCAGGTGTATAAAAATTAAAATTATATAAACTTAAAACTTAATCGTAATTTCTTATATGCAACTTTTTTATAGTTTATCAGTTAATAGTGATGTTCACTTCAAATATATGAAAATGGAATCTGGAAGTGAACATCACTATTAACTGATAAACTATAAAAACGTTGCATATAAGAAATTACGATTAAGTTTTAAGTTTATATAATTTTAATTTTTATACACCTGAAGATGGTTCATTTAAGAACCGAAACATGTCGTAATAAAAAGATGTTCTAACTGTAAATCGAATGTTTCGATAAGGAACATCACATGATATTTTAATTATCTTAATTTTAAATTTTAAATTGTGAATAGACGGACAAGAATAATTAATTAAAAGCATTTAAAGTTAAGCTGTCTTAGATTAGAGACTTCCACGGTGTCTGAAATATAAATTCTGCTCTTCCAAATTATGCTGTCGTACAATCTTACAGGCAATTACGAACGTTTTGTAAAATTTGGCAACATTACAACACATTACTGGTTAACAGTCTTGCTATTGGAGAATATATAACGTGGACCGTACCTCTTTTAATACAGTGGCAGCTTATACAGAGTAATTCAGAATTCCTTTGCGTTTGAAATCACAAGTTTTGGGTGTAAGGCGTGAGTGTTCACAGAACGTGTTTTCTTACAAGCGCTCAGCGATTTTTAATCAGCCTGTGTTTACCACGTATTTATGCACTTTAGCTACAGAGTGCATTTATGGGGTTCGAATTATTCTCGAATGGAACAGCAAAAGAACGGACGAATGTAACATCGAATAGCGAAAGGAAAGGACCATAGTGAGAAGTGTCTCGAGAAAAATAAAATAGTTTGGAAGGATTTGTCAAGTGATTAGAAAATGAATCAACAGGGTCTCAGAGATATAGTTTGGAATTTCATTAAAAATGTATGAAGTGTTAGTGAGGGAAGAATAAATTTTGTACTTTAAAACGCAAGAAATGTAATATCGTAAAGACATGCTGAATTACGAAGATAATATTGAGCTGGCAATTAAAATTTAATGACAGTTTCGTAGACTCAGGATATAGAAAACTAGGAGCGTTCGCTGACGGAGAAAAGGAATATATTACAAAAATTTGGACATTTCTCTTGAAATAACGATGGCTTGAAACACAGAGGAATTTGTAGGATAACATTAATCTGGATCTTAGGGAGATTATAAAGAATAGCAAGTGGGTGGAACGTGGGTCGTTTCCAGTGGGAAGCCTTGATATTGGCAAGGTTTAAATTGTTAGGTTCCGCTGCTTTATATAGTTTAATTTTCGTTCTATGTGAAAGAATTCTGTAAAAGTAAAGCTGTCCCATTATACGCCATGTGGGAACTTGGGGGGAGAGGAGGTATAGCTCCTACTCATTCTTGACCTCGGCACTAGATGGGGGGTGAGTAGTCAGTATCACGCCCCGGCCGGCTTTACCCCCGGGAAAGGACCCTGGTACCCATTGGATAGGAGGGCTGGGTGGGCCCCAGAACCGCTCGTAACGCAGAGGTTAGAGGAAAAAAATCCTCTGTTCCCGTCGGGGATCGAACCCCGGTCGTCCAGCCAGTAGCTAATTCTGTACTATTTAAAAATAGACCCCTTGTAAATGCATGTAATTCTGCCGAAATCTTAATTTATTCCTTTGTGCCCTGGCCAAATAAAAACATATCGATTACCGTGGTAAATGGTGTTTGATTTACAACAGCCAATACATAGTGAGCTGAGAGTTACGAGGCCGTTGCAAAGATAATATCGGTCAATATATATGCTTTGTGATTCCGAAAAGGTTACGTGTAACCTGTAAAGAATAACACTTCATTGAAACCAAAAACGACTTAAGAGCTTCAAAAATAACTGGGCCGTGCGTTTAGTAGTAAAACGCCATATACCAAAGGAATTTAGTGGTTTAGAGTCTACAATGAAAACCTGATAGTCACATGGTCGATTTAAGCGCGTCAACGGGTTTTATCCGCAGCTAGTTCAATCAGATCTGCGCCGTCACACCAATTTCTCTAAACACCCTTTCTATTAATACATTTTCGATCCTTGCTTGTCTCAGGTAGACTTTTCTCTTGGGATTTTACGTCAGGAATTTTAAACAAAGCTTATTTCCCTCATCCATGACGTATGTCCTTTTCGATTTAGTCACCTTAAGAAGATTGAGGAGGAAACATTATGGACCTCCTTATTATATAATTTTTTTATATATAATTCTGGTTCTCTTAAATACGAGAACATTAAGTTAGCAGTTTTTCCTTAAACACATTCAGTCTATTATATAAAAAAACAATTGATCTTACAGCAGAAGTTTATGTATAACTATTATATTTAATTTAATATATGCATATGTAATTTCTTGATTATGTAAAATTTTCTACGAAATTCTGAAAGTGTCGTGTAGTTTATTTATTTAAATTTAATAGCGTTTCTAGTCGTTAAGTTCTGGGAATATTTTGAAAATCGTTAATAAATAGTAGACTATAGATCTTATTTAAATATAATAGGCCTATGCATTGTTCATATATATTTTGTTATCTCCATCTTTAACTCTTTTTCATCTGCCTAAATGTTATTACATAATCACCATTTTGTGTTGTCTCGCGTAGTTCAAAGAGTGCATATGTACGTATCGCAGATTCGAATTGTTTTAAAGGCCTGTGTTTGATATTTCGTTAACACTGTCAGATAATTATTTATTGATTTACGTGGTTTCTCTGTACAAAGATGTTAAATGATGTTTACGTTGTTAGTGTAAAGAAATGTTCTCATTTTTTCCTTTGCATTAAATCATCAACATAAGTTTTATGACCTTTCGAAGTCCGTGGTAATCCATAACTTCTAACATACATTTCTGGGGTACATTTAAACCCTTGAAACTACACTCAAATCTAGTTTAGAATAAATAATTTAACTGCAGAAGGTTTAAGTAACCAGTAAATCAGATGGTATGTTAACAGTGACACCAAGGTTACAGGATCTTCAGTAACAATACTAAGCAGTCTGAAGATTTATATTAGGGCCCTGAAGAGTTTATAATATTGTTATTATTTCCTGTCTAAACAACATTTGTACAAATGTTAATTAGGTTTATTATTTGTAAGTAAATGGTGACGTATTTAGATAACTTTATGTCATTTTCAGTTTATTAAAGTAAAGTTTGTCCCACTATACGCCATGTAGGCGTTTGGGGTGAGAGGAGGTATAGCTCCTCTCTTCCTTGACCTCGGCACTAGATGGGGGTGAGTGGTCAGCATCACGCCCCGGCCGGCTTTACCCCCGGGAAAGGACCCCGGTACCCATTGTAGAGGAGGCTGGGTGGGACCCAGAGCCGGTCTGGACGCAGAGGCTAGAGGAAAAATCCTGCTCCCGTCGGGGATCGAACCCCGGTCGTCCAGCCCGTAGCTAGTCACTATACTGACTGAGCTATCCCGGCTCTTATTTTCAGTTTGTTATTAAGTTGAATTAAAATACTCTTAGGCTCATATGAATATAATTTTTCGCATGATTCACTGTTTTAATGCATTACTATAATAACAGTTATTTAAGATGATTGTCAAACTAGCCTTAAGATTATATAGAAGTATCGAAACGCTTCGCTGTTGTTCTTATAAACAATAGGCATACTTGACATTTGTTTAATTGTTAGCTTGACGAAAAATAAATGCGATGTTATAAATACAAGCTACAAAACACAGCAGGATGCTTAGTCGTAAAAGCCTCAAGTCAGGTTTCATTATCGAAAAATCGGCCTCGGTAAGACTTTAAAAAAACACCCTCATGAAGTTTCATCTCATCAAATTCTTTTTGCCCGACTTCTCAAGCTCTAGACTTATATTTTTTGTTCGAATCTCAACCGGATTATCTTGGCTGAAAGTTTCAGTAGTCTTCATCAATATATCTCCTATAATCCCAGGATAATACCCTTAAATAGATCATAATCGCTTTGCATACTCAACACTCATGTTCAGTTGCAATTCATTTTATTGTATCTGCAGATTAAACAACATTGTTAAGTCTAAAAGTCACTCAGTTAAGCTGTGTTAACATAGGTTATGACATATGTTATGGTCATACCATTTTCGCTGACCAGATCTCTGAAAGATTTACGTGTGATTTGTTTAGCAACACTGTAAGTAACTAACTCAGAATATATAACATCGAATATTAGGAGGAAAATTTAAATTATTTTTCTGCCAGGAAGGACTGCGAAAAACCACGTAATACCAGAGTCAAGATAGCTTGTCTCTTCGCCAGAATTTGAATCAGATAACTTCAGAATACGAATTCGGAGTTCTAAACACTTAACCTCGACGTTTTATGAAGTTGAATTAATGTTTAAAATTGTGAGACAATTATGAAACATTACTTTGAAGTAAGCCTTCACGTGTTTCTCAGATACATCGTTGGCGATGTTTGAACCTTACAGGGACGTTAAGGTCCAGTTTCTTGCGCCTATAAATGCGTTGTTGCAAAGCTTAATCGCGCGTCATGATCGTAATATGTTTTTTGTTTTTCTTACGCGGTGTGGAATGATGTGAGCTTCGAGGTTCTCATCGTGGTGAGGATGCCGATGGCGGTCTTCTGCGTTGTGACGCCGTGTACCTTTGTAGATGGTTTCGATTGGTATATCGATTACTGTTTCATGTGACTGTTCTAGAACTTAATGAGATCTATGTTTCGTGTTACAGACCAACATGCGGTTTGTTCGGTGGGGGATTTAGAAAGAAAAATAGGCCCAGTTCCGTTTCCCCCATCTCCAGTCTTTCCTTGAACCTCGTTTCAATTTCAGTGTTCTTTTCCTTCTCAGTTTTGTCCCTCCCCTGCCCCAATTAATCGCTTACGTATCGAATTTTGAGGCTGCGTCCTGTCTTGTTCCCTGAAAATCACGTTTTCCATTCCCGGCCGGGGTGCTGACTGTCGTAACTAAGGTTTTCGTGTTTTTTCTCAGGTTCCCCAAGAAATTTCTGCGTAGTAATTTAAAATAGATTACGACGTTTTCCTTTGACATCCTTTTCAATCCTTTTCAATGAAGCCTTCTGTACTCTTCATTTTTAATGGCTACGCAGTTTGTGTAGTTGTTGGAGCGTCGTTAAATAAACAAAAGAACATTTGAAATTACTATTAATCAGTAAAATTCTCTCCGGCCCTAGGTCATTTTCTGTATAATTTCTTACAGTGTGTAATATTGTATTTAATATTATTGTTTGCACTGAATTGAGGTCTGCCCCCGCTACAAAGTCATTAAATAATATGAAGCTGTTTTTTTTATTTATTTATGGAACGAGTGTAATGATTCTATCTGGTTTCGTACGACAAATAGATGTGTTTAGTTACATAATTAACGACATGTAATTTTGTTTAGCAGTGTTAGTACTTTAATAATACATTGCTAATGTATTGCCGCTCTTGTAAAGAGTTGAGAGATGAAGCTGATTTTGGAACATTCCAGGTTCGAATCGTTCCTTGAAACGTGACGTGAGGTAAAAGTGTTAAGATCCACAGATCTTCGCTGGGCCCCTCCCACTCTCCCTCCCCTGCCCGGAGGTTTTTATGGGGGCATTGATTCAGATAAATATGATTCCTCTCTCTTGCTGCCAGCATATGGAGATTAAGCAAATGTTTCTGCACAAGTCATTATTCAGCCGCGTACAGTTAGACACCAGTCCCATACAACGTTTATCAGCTTGTGTAGCTGTTAATTCCAGGTGAAACTAGAAGGATGACCGCCTAATTCTTTGTCGGCGGCCAAGTTCCTAAGTCGAAAGAATTTTTCTGAAATCATGTTTAAACTTTGGACATCTTATGATTTAGGGACCTATCTATACACCAATTTGGCCTATTCATCGCTTGGTTTTACACGTGACCCCTTTACGATATATGTCACTGGTGCGTTGACACGGTGATATATAAAAAACACCTAAGGGGTTACTAGAGACTGGAAATGTATCTCAGGCAGGCAAACAAAGCAGCTCATAAGAAACTGGAGCAAATAGCAACGATGTGATAAGGAAATGTCTAATTACATTCAACGTTAAACTTTAGATTTTTCTTGGTGTCTGTAATAAATCAATACGTGGGTATAAAATTTTCTTTTTCAGTGAAAATTTGCTACAAAACTTACATAACACATACGGTAGCTAATAAAGCAAGTTAAACTTATTAAGAGACAGAAGTTACCGTGTTGCCTCCGGTTAAGAATAATGTAGCTGTAGCAGTCAGTAGTTAATGAGAACTGCGAAAAATACAGTCGAGTAACCATGCAGACTTTGCGAAGAATTCTTTTTCTTCTTACGTTAGGCTTCGTCCATACAGACGGTCTGTAATCCATTGGTGATGTAGCGTGAACTGAACGCTTCGTACTCTACCCTCTATACGTATTCTCATTCTCATTTTTTCTTATATATTCATTTTATCATCTTATCCTCCTGTTTAATTCCTGCCTTGTTAATAACTTTGACATTTCTAGCTCCACGCTGTTCTATTATACATTTCTTATGTTCTTCCTTTCATTAAGACGATAGTCCAATAGTATTTTCAATTTTCACCTGTTTTTACAAAAGCAAAATTAATTCTTATCAATAATAACAGGAGATTCTTTAGTCCATATAAATTTAACTATTGATTTTTCCAGTCTTATTTTTCACTTTATATTATTACATAATTAGCACAATAGATGTCACCAGCTGTATGTCTTTTTTCAGGTTTAAATGCGTCATGTTTGTGTTTTATAATTAAAATATATAATAAAATTCAGGTCAATACACAAACTTTATTTAGATGTTAAAATTTAAAATTTAAAATTAAAATTAAAGGAAGATGATGCTTCGCATCGAAACATGTAGTGAATGAAGGCGCAAATTTTAAATTTTAACATCTAAATAAAGTTTGTGTATTGACCTGAATTTTATTATATATTTTAATGTCTTTTTTCGTTAATGATTTATGATAGTTTATCCATTGTTTGAGCCTGTGACATCTTTAAACAGAAGTTCAGGCAGTCAGTGAGCATAAGTGACTGATCACGGACTGAACGACGTTCAGCTTCAGCTGGTGAAGATCAGTTCTTTCGCGACCACATCCATACAGAACGCGCAGCCCACGAAATCTCGTTATAAATGGATATCGGCCTTCCAGTGGCGAGATGTAGAATACGTGGGTTCGAACCTCCGAGGATTCCAAGACCTTCATAGTGTGGTGGTTCAGCCCGGTGTAAACCTAACCTTTTCTTACCTTACCAGATTGATGGAAATATTAAGAGTCCACTTTCTTGGTCGTTTTTCGTGTCTCATTCTTTACTTCCTCTCCTTACCACTCAGTTCTTTTTCTTTTTCTTTTGGTTTCTTTCGTTTTTACCTTTTCTTTTTAAATTTTCTTTGGTTTGTTGTCTCTCTCACTCCTTGAATAGCGAACGCCGCATTGTGAATTTCCGGTCAGCGCTTTTTTTTGAACAAACTGTGGGCCTATCTCATTCAGTCCAGTATATCTCGAGAAGCAAAGGAAGTGAGGGGAGGGGGTGTATTTGATATTAAGTGAACGAATAGGTGCCTAGTCGTATCGGCTTCTATTATTTAGTGTTCTGTCTGAGGACAGGTCCATATGAACAGGATCCTTCCATCCTTTTCTCGGACTGGGACCTGTTCATATACGTTCTTGGCAGATGATCCAGAAGTGGTTTGCCATTGCCTTCTTCTGTGTGTGTGAATGGAGTAATTGTTGGGATGCCACGGAGGAAAACTCTGTGTTGCCTAGACCACGGCCTTGCCCAACACAAGGTATAAATTCGGGCACCGCAGGGAATCGAACCCGAGACCCCAGGATTACAAGGCCAGCGTTCTAACCGCTAGACCACCGTGGACCAATCGGCTTCTATTAATGAATAATGTCTCCCGTGAGACCTGCGTTATCCTTTATTATATTTCTGCTATTTGTTTCGTTGTCGAAGTCCTCTCTTCATGTCTACAGGCTTTCTGTGCCTATTGTACTTGCCTCTGTTTCGTATCACGTTTTCATAAGTCTTTCTTTCCTGTCTTCAAATTCTCATCTCCTAACTTTATACAAAGTAAATATTTGATTAGTCTATATCACGTTGTAAACTAAGCTGAAATATTTGTACGGTCGCTGCTGGAATGATGTGTTATAGGGAATCGAAGTACAGTCTTTTTTACACAGCATAACCGTAAATATAACTTAACACTTCAAGAACTGAAGGAACTTTTCGACTATTCTGCCTTAGTCAGCACTGAAAGGAGCTCCATGTAATTAATCTCACGTGTGAAAATAATCGTCGATGATCCGTGATTTATTCCGCAGATTTAACATATTTGATACAAAAATTTCCTTTCTACGACGAAACATTCTGGCAAAAAAAGTGTGAAAACTAACCTGTGTAACTTTTCCAGAATTTTGTAGTTTTCTTCATACCACAGCGTAGCAAAGCAAGGCATTTGTGCCTCACAAATTCTGTAGACGTGTTTATATCTTCTTGCGGATTAATAATAATTTATTATATCTTTATATAACAGGTTACGCCGTGCGCTCATAATGCTTTCTTCAAATATCTGTATTTCTGAATATCATGTAGTGACCTTTCACTGGAACTAAGAATTCAGCGACGTGGTCAGTGCTTGTCACCACTAGATTTTTCTACAGCATTTTCCCCACACATGAATAGTAATTAGAAGTAACTGTATGGAATCTTGGCTTAATAATTCTAAAATTAAATTACTATCTTTGTATTTGATAGTACTGGGGATACTGGGAATGACCCGTTCTTCAAGTGCCTGAGCACTGCGGGTCCTAACTTTTCGTTGGCTTGATCAATAGACATTCAGTAGGACTCCTTGGACGGGGGATCGGCCCTTCGCAAGGCCTCTACCTGTACACAGGACAGCACAGCAAACATCCATGGCTTGAGTGGGATTCGAACCCACGGTCCCAGCGACAGAAGGCCCACACATCAAACCGCGCGGACACTGCGGACCCCGTATTTGATAGTATATTCTGAAAATAGTTTCACAATTGGATTAAGTCGCCCGTACTTTAACTTCAAATTTCTTTCATCTTCCCTTATAGTTAATCTTACTGTCAGTATCATCTAGATAAATTCGTGAAAAAGCGAACATTTTATTTTACTGATTTTAGCTTGTTTTTCTACGGACCGACTCCTGTCTAAGGGGGTCTTACCGAATGTCGAAAAAGTTTGAAAATGTCAGAAAATTTGTCCAGAGAAAGAACCTCGAAGTGGGTTGTAACTCCTGAACTCCTAGCATTGATTTGTCTTTGATGGAATTTTGCAGTCGAATTTAGCATTCCGTTCATGCCGAGTTTAACAAATGTCGATCTCTCTTTGTCTATGATATTTATGCCCTTGATGGAGTCAGTGAACTGAGGAAAGGACGCATTCCTGCTGTTCGATATAAGTTTCTTTTAACCTTCCAAACTGTAAAACGCAATGGCTTATCAGAAATGTAATTGTCTATTATTAGCATATACAGAGCCCAAACGTGGGATTCCTTGGCTGTCTTTGTCCAGAGAAGGTGGTTGGAGACTGTTAAATTATGCAGATATGATAACAGAATTTGTACACCTTATAACTTGGCGATGATCATATTGCAAAAGTAGTTTCCTCTAGTGCGAATTTCTAATAACATGCTTACAAGACAAGGTACTGATCATCATCGTCATAGTTTTCTTCAGTCTTTCCAAAGAAGTTCCGAGATACCTTGAAATTGGCCACACCTTCTTCTGTGTCTTTCCCAGTTAATTAGTCGACCGTTCGACAATAAAAATGCGACTTTAAACAAACAAAGAATACTCTATACTTCTTTTGGATTGTTAAACTCAATAATCCTAAGTTGTTCGATGATAATTTTCAACTGATACAACTCAAAGAAACGAGCCTTGGGCCAGTGGAAATTCGTAACAAAGACATCCGATGGCGAGATGTGATCTGCGGCCTTCAAAATACGCGATAGCGGGCAGCGTTAGTTTACAAATCACCGTGCACGCCCCATGGTCTATATCTCGGATGACAGGCGAAGTCAGATAACAATATTGCTGGTGCAGTAATTGTAGAACTTCAAGAGAGCCTCGGCCGGCCATTCCACACCCTTGCCATATAAGTAAACATTTTTCAAGCGTATAGAAAGATACATACCTGTGGTTTTAGGACAGTGTATAACTATATATATGTGTTGGTTTCAGGTTCGATTTAAACAGTGCTAGAACTACACGTCCGATTTTTTTTTAAAATTTAAAAAAATTCTGTCAAGAAACTTTGGTTGATTAGGTTGATTACTGTTATGGTCCACTTTACTTCAGAGCCTAAAATCTAAATAAAAATTTACATACATTATTTTATTCTTTTAACTGGTTTGGAATATTTGACATCTTTTTGGGCAGAGCAATGGACCTGTCGTAAGACAGAACACTTAATAATAATAACATTTTATTTCACGAATATTACATTACATATAATTTATTTACTTCTACTCTTGAACTTTGTTTATCTTCTGAGTCCAGAGATTTTCATAGGACTTATGCGCTTATGTACACGTATTAAAGTCTAATTTTGATTCATATTATTTCATTTACTGAATGAAGTAAAAGATTTAATTGAAAATTTCGTAATTATTTTGTAACTTACCGTCCAACAGTATATAATTAACACATCCGATAAAGAATCATTAAATGTCGAAAAGACTACAGAAATTACAATCTGTTATTCCCTAAGACACTGTAATCCTCATGCATCTAATAGGTTGTATTAGTGTCGTTAAATGAATTAAAGAAAATTATGGACATATTTTGGCTTATTCTACAGTTGAGCAGAATTTATTTTAATAAGTGCCACTTGACACAATGGGCGCTGGTGTAGCTGTTGTAATTACTGGCTTACCGCTTAGCGTCTCATGGCGGTCGTCTGTTAAGCCGATTGTCTGTTTTTGCCCATAAATCCTTAATCGAAATTCTCAATGTTGAGACCGTGTTTTGCTGTGATATTGGAAAATGAAGAGGGGGGCAGAACAGGGGCACAAAAAATCCGCACCTCAAGGTCGTGTTCTGGAGAAAAGATCTGGATCTACTGCACAAAAATAATTAAGAGGTGATGAACCTCATTGGAGGTTCGTTTTTGTTCTTGCTGTCTACGTGAGGCAACCAGTGAAATGAGTTACACGGCGGGACATGGAAGTATTTCACTTTGAACACGTGTCGTACTTATTAGTATGTGGTTTTTATGAGTTTTTCACAGGAATTTCATAAAATTAACGCATAAACAGAAGCCATATCCGTTCTCATGTTACATCTCCGACACTAACTAACTAACTAACTAACTAGATGACTTACGGAACCCGAAGGTTCATCACCGAATTAACCAAAGCCCTCCACCGGACCCTGTCCTGGGCCAACAAAATCCAGTCTCCTTCATCTCCTATCTCCCATAGATCCCGCCTGACATTATCCTTCCATCTACGTCTAGGTCTCCCCAGCGGTCTCTTCCCCTCAGGCTTCCCGGTGCACACCTCTTGTCCCATCCATGCGCGCTACATGCCCAGCCCATCTCATTCTTCTCGACTTAATCACCCTGACAATATTGGGGGAGGAGTACAGATTTTTAAATTCGTCATAATGCAGTTTTCTCCAGATCCCATCGTCTTCCCTCTTAGGCCCAAATATCCTCCTCAACACCCAATTCTCAAACACCTGAGACCTCTGAGTGAGAGACCATGTTTCGCACCCATACAAAACAACAGGCAAAATTATTGTTTTGTATATTTTAATCTTTAGCTTCTTAGAAATCAGACGGGAAGACAAAATATTTTGAACTGAGAAGTAGCAAGCATTTCCGGAATTTTATCTTATTTCGGAGCATACGATGAAATTTATGTGAAGAATTTAATTTGATTTTCATTTGTCCAATATTGTCCACAATTTGCACGAAGGTCAAATATGAAGTGTTGATTTTGTAAAAAAAAAAAAAAAATCTTATGTAATAATTGCCATATGTTACAATTGTAAATTTTATTAACGCTCAAACGTTTCTTCAAAACCTTTTTTTTTGGAATATGGTGACTTTATAAAGAAATGCATGAATGAGTAATTATTGGCTCCTTACAGTCTAATATCTGCAGTGAGATTAGCTACCGGAGGTAAATATTTCTTTTAGCAATAAATAGGTGTGTATAGGAATAAGGAACCCGTTTGTGTATAAAGCAATAAAATTGAAAATTTATGCTCCAGAAATGTTTACTTTGCAATTTGAAATTTCTCGTTTGTCTTGATCTTCGTTTATTGCAGATACAAATCTGTTGTTGACAAAGCTAATCAGCAGTCTATGCTTAATGGCCATAGATGCAAAGTTGGCCTGCCTGAATACATGGAAATACAAGGTTATGGCACTGAATTTGCAATCAGGTTTCATTATATCCTTCTATTTAGTTGGTTATATCAACAAATTTAAAATAATGTATATTTTAATGAGATATGGACTAAACTTTATATCATGCCCATTATTTCGAACTTCTGAGATGGAGGACATTAGCAACATAATTACTGTACAGTAAAATTCTATAAAGGTTTTCGAAAATAGTTCGTTTACTATACATGTATATGCGGGTATTGTCAATTGTCTGAAGTTCGCTTAATGCACACGACGTTTACGGAGTTGGCTGTACTCCAGTCTTCAGACAGTTGGTTGTCATTAGCTTTATTACTAATAATGAAAATAATCATTAATATAATGGAATAATATCATATATAATATGCCTGTTATTATACATTAGAATTTTTATTATTAATAGAATACTATTATCAATAACATCTGTCAGTGTAATGACAAGCAGTCACATGAAGACGGAATTGGAGATATATTCCGAAACGTCGTGTACGAGGAATATACGTCTACTTGAGACAATATATGAAGTTTAAAACAAGACTGGTTTAAGTAACTTATGAGATGACCCATTGCTCTATATTACACAGATCATTTAATTTGGTCTATGTGATTGTTTGCTTTTAATTAAATATGGGGTCTGCATAGACATTTAAGCGTTTGGGGAAATTGGTGTCGTAAGTTATTTCTGAGAGGTACCGTTTGTTTCAACTTCGTGAAGGATGCTTACGACTGCCAATGTTTGAGAGACGTGTGTGTCTTATCATTGGCGTTTTTGTTACGTTCGTTGTTTCAACAACCTTCGAGCACAGACAATAAAATACACTAGGCTTTAGCAAGTTACCGGTACCTGTTTAAACAGCCATAAACGTAATTCTGCTGACAGTACGCATCAGTTTAGATTATAAAGATTCTCGGAATTATATTTATTTTATTTTTCTTAGAGTCCTGTGTGTGTAATTTCTTTCTGCCATAATGGAGAGTTTTGTTACTGAAGTACGGTATCATAGTATTTATAAGTAAGAGCTACACAAAAATCTAAGTCTTTAATAAGCAAGTAGTCGCTCAGCTGACAAGGAAATTAGTGGTACATTTAATGTATTGAATTAGAATTAGTGGTACCCCTGGTCTGGAGCATGTGATAACCGACAGAAAGAATCTCGATTAGAACACAGAGTAAACGTCACGAGAATGGAACCAGGTACCTGGCGATTAGAAGTTGTTGATGCACAAACTTTTTCGATGTCTGCATCTAAGGAGGCAGATATTATTAGCACTCGTCGTTAGTTGGAGGTCAGTGACCGAACACAAGCCACAGGGCAGTTTCGACTGTAGTTCTGACGGGTGTCTTGTTAAAGCAGTAGCTGGCATTGTTCCTGTGTACACAATATTCTTGAATATAACTCACCAAAGGATTCATTTCCGATGTTTGTACAAAATTTTATTTCTATCGTGTGAGAAACTGGAATCACGTCAAAAGAAGCTTGTCTTGTGTTGGCACCACGAGATATGAAAGTTGATGCAAATAAAAGCTGATATTAGGGCCAGCTTTATAGTCATCTGAGTTACAATTCTTTCCCGTGAGCATTATTTTTATTATTGCGATGGGGCGAGGTTATGACTCTGTGAAACAGACTGTAATTGGTTATTATCCATCCCTCAGAAGATACAGCATATGAATTTTTATGGAACAGCGGTTCATTTCTAATCCACATCTGACAGATCTTTGCATCCTGCTGTGAACATTCATCTCGGTCTTAGTCAATTTAGAGTAACGTAACTATTTAGTTACTTATGGCATTTTTGAAAGAATGGGGATATGTAGACGGTATAAATTATTAAATTTAAATTCTTTTCTTTCCTTCTGTTCCAGCCTGTAGCAAGTGTTTTGAAAATAATAATGACTGAAATGCTCTTTGTGGACAAAGAGACGTTTACGTTCGTGGCAATTAGTATACGAGGTGCGATCGGAAAGTTTCCAGACTGCGTACACTTATCTCAGGTATTAAATTCATCCATCACCCTCGAAGTAGTTCCCCTGGGAGTGAACACAACGATCCCAGCGCCGCTGCCAAGCCTGGAAATCTTTCTTTGTCAGCCTGTCAAGCACCATCTGCGATTCTGCCTGAATCTCTTCTATCGTCTCAAATCTCCTTCCCTTTAGCTGAATTTTCATCTTTGGGAAGAGAAAGAAGTCACACGGAGCTTAGAAAGGAAGTTGGGGTCGGTTCTTGCAAGATATTTGAGCTCCTGACAAACGAGAAGTCGATTCTGCTTCTGGTCCTCAGACAGGATGCGTCGCATGTGGAGTTCTTCCTTTAGAATCAGCCAACAGGTCCCATAGCCTATCCCAACAATGTCGCACAAGTCGTTGATGGTACGACGTCGATCTTCGTACTTATAAAGTTAACTACTTAAAATTTAGTTAACTAATTACTTTACTTAAAAAACAATCTGAGTTTTTAGTTTATTTCATTAACGTCTTAAAATAGGTAGATAATTCTTCTTATAGATTATTTTCTGTGTCCTGCTTAAAATCTTAATTACGTGTGTAATAATGGATTCTCCGACACTTCATACACGTCTTGCGGGAGGTACAGAGCCATCATCGGCCTCCATTGACATACAATAACACAACACAGAAGTACGCGGATTCACGCATATCCACGTCTCTTGCAGATCTGACTTTTTCGACCACTGGTACCGACTAGATACTCAGTTTATTAAATTAGTTATCAACTTATTGTTACTTACGTGGTTTATGTGTCAGCCTGTGACTCACAGGAGAGGGACAAATCTGTTCATGTACCTTGTCTTTTATGTAAGGTTCAAACCCCTGGTGTTTTACAAGCACGTACCAGCTATGCTGTGAATTACCTGCAGTGATGAGGTGCCCTGATAACTCACGTATAATACTTGTACTTACATGGCATTCGTTATTGAGCCAGTACATGTATTTACAATAGTACCGTTTCTCCAGGAGTATCGCAGCTCGACAATCAAATGCTTCGTAACTTTGTTATTCCACACGCAAGAACACATGTGTAAACACGTCTCACACACACACGCACACTTTACTTATGGAGAGAATATTCTAATCAGATTCACAGGACCGAATTCTAATATGACGACAGAATGTTTTGGTGTTGTGGGCATAGTCTAGGCTCGAATTCGGAAAACAGCAATTCGAAGTTAAGTCCAATTATCGGATACCTTGAACGTTTCTGTAGTGTACCTAAGTCTCCTCTAGTCCAGGGGTTCTCAATCTTTTTTCGCTGGCGTACCAGTAATTACAATTGAACACATTAAATGTACCACTAACCAAATGCATTCAGGGAAAACTTATTCATGTTTTGATTTTCTTACTTATTTCGCGTACCACGAGTGGTGCGCTTACCATAGGTTAAGAAACTCTGCTCTAGTCGAATGCCAGGTTAGGTAAATGAAATGTTGGCGATACTGATCTTCTGTGTTCTAATATCATCTGAAGATAGAGGCAGTATGTTCCTCAAGAACGTTGATATGTAGTTAGGAGTACAGCGTTACAGTTCAGAAGACAAACCTTGACATATCCTCCGCCGAATTACCTCAGACATTACAGAATTAATACTTTTTTTGTTACATTTTGGAGGAGGTTAGTGGTAACCTCCGTGCCCTGGTCTCTGAAGGGGCCCTGGTACGCACTGGACTCCATAACCGGTCTAGACTTGGCGACGAAGAAAAATGCCCCTGTGTCTGCTAGGAATCTAAACCCGGTTACTTTAGTTACTTTAGGGAAAGCCCATGTGTCCCTGCCTCCTTAATCGGCACTTATTAACTACGCATAATTACCTTCAAAACGCATTTATACATTTATATAACTTAAATTTTCAAATTCAGATCTAAAGGTTAATTATTTATCCAATTAAACAATAGAAAGTGATACCGATTTTCTTTTGCGCTGACGTAAATTTGTGTCACATCTGGAAAAATTGCCCTGACACAAAAATTGCATACTTCCTCGGAGATTTATCACAGTACTAAACTTCATTACTGCCACGGTGGTCTAGCGGTTAGAACGCTGGCCTTGTAATCCTGGGGGTCTCGGGTTCGATTCCCGGCGGTGCCCGAATTTATAACTTGTGTTGGGCAAGGTCGTGGTCTAGGCAACACGGAGTTTTCCTCCGGGGGCTTCCCCGGTTTTTCCGTGGCATCCCATTCACACACAGAAGAAGGCAATGGCAAACCACTTCTGGATCATCTGCCAAGAACGTATATGAACAGGTCCCAGTCCGAGAAAAGGATGGAAGGACCCTGTTCATATAAACCTGTCGTCAGACAGAACACTAAATAATAATAAGATGAGGTGGTCTAGCGGTTAGAGCCCTGGCCTTGTAATCCTGGGGTCTCGGGTTCGATTCCCGGCGGTGCCCGAATTTATAACTTGTGTTGGGCAAGGCCGTGGTCTAGGCAACACGGAGTTTTCCTCCGTGGCATCCCAACAATTACTCCATTCACACACAGAAGAAGGCAACGGCAAACCACTTCTGGATCATCTGCCAAGAACGTATATGAACAGGTCCCAGTCCGAGAAAAGGATGGAAGGATCCTGTTCATATGGACCTGTCGTCAGACAGAACACTAAATAAATAAAATAAAATAAATAAACTTCAAGGCTAAGAGTCGCTAGCGTAGCATCTCAGAGGTTCGCACTGTCACGGAGCTGGTGTTGGTTTTACGAAATTAAAAAGTACAAAGAGTAGAATGGAGTAAACTTTAGTGTCATAAACTTCGTAACATATATAATGAATATCGGTCAATTAGTTAAAAAGCCATTATCGGTACTAAGTAAGCGACTCCGCGACACGAAAATTGTTGTTGCTGTGCGTGAGTGTATCTTTAGAGACTCAGATAAAGTTTCATCTCCACCGAAGGACTGCCTGATGCCTATCGATTGACTTTGGACTATTTCGAACGCGTATCAATCAGCAACCTTCGTTTCGAGTTTTAACACACGGGAATCTTTACACGCGACTGCCTGACATCCCGCATCCACAATGGACCACCAGCGGGAATCTCTCTGCGATCTGTACGTGCGTCCACTTGAGAGCGCCACACGGAATACCTTGTTGTTGGACTCGCAATCCGATGACAAAGCTGATTTCGCTTATTAGTATTCGCTCAGACTATGCATAAGCGTACTATTGCGTTTCGTCATGGACCACCGACATTGGTAAATTTTTCATGTCCGCATTATTAATGAAAAGAAACGATTAAATAATACCTCACGGCAGTGTTTCCCGACACACTGAAACGTAGCACAAATATCTCACGGACACCAAATCATGCAAGGGATCTTATTTAAGTTGCCATGTATTAACGAATATCCAACTGTTTTCTACTAGGTTGTGTTTTGTATAAAAATTTCTACAGACTGTTTTCCTAGTTTTATACGTAATGATAATCTTGCAATATTATGATATCTCCTCATGTGTGCTACACACCTCGTTTATCTCATCTCTCTTAATTAGATCGTCATAAAAACAGTAAGTAAGAATTACAAATACGACCATGTGGATGGAACACGCCGCTTCCACATATGGAGGGTACCTGCTAATGTACTGAGAAAGTAATTGAGGTTGGATTGGAGGTTAAAGGTGTCTCAACAAAAATTTATAATATTAAATGTGTAAAAGAAGGGACTTCTTTTTTGAGATCTGGAGTTCTCACCGAGGCAAATATAAAGATGAATTGTCTCCTGGAATGTTGCGCCTTGTAGAAAGTTACCGACGTTTCAGATATTGTTGCTGCTTCAATCATCAGGGCGATCTTCCTGATGATAGACTTGTTTCGTCTTTCGTTGTACCTGAAAAACATTAACTTAAATTGAGATGTTTGAGAGCAAAGTGCTGGGAGAGATGAACTAACATAATATAGTGGTTAATAAATTTATAGTTTTATTAAATATTATTAGTAATCAAATGGAAGAGGATTTGTTGGGCGAGACATGTAGGATGTAAGAAGAAAGTTTGAAATACTCGCAAACAGACGATGTGGGTTACAGGCCTCAACGAAGTATTAAAACGTGTCTTCACAAAACATTTTGTAAGATTGTGAATTGGATTTGTGTGGTTAAGGACAGGCTCAGTTAGAGGACGTCTGTGAGGATTGTAATGAACCTTCTGGTTCGAAACGGGCGTTAATTTGTGTATCAGCTGGGTGAAGGTAGGTTTCTCAAGGAAACTGTACTCCTTATAGTTAGATTTGTGATAATGGAAGCCTTCAGGACGTAGTTCTTGGCTTGTCACGTAGTAGAACGCGGGTTTAAATGAGTCGGTGTGGTGGTCGACAGTTGTACTCCCCTGGTTAAGAGAGTTCATGTCATGGGCCTGTATCTCACAGCAAGGAAACATACCATCCACAAAAACTGGTTGTAGTTAAACTGACAGAGGCCGTGCTGCCGAAACTAAGAGGCAAATTACCGAGCAAAAAGGTAATATACTTAGAACGTAACGTAAAAAAATGGTACGTTTACCCAAGAAGAAAAGAGGCAGAACAAATGGTGTTGGCTTGTCTCTGTAACAAGCCCTCCGCCACGACAAAGTGCACCCGGGCAGAGTTCGTTGCTTCTTTGTGGAACAATCTAGATTCAAAAAGTTCCCCTCTCCTTACAACACCACAACCTATTTGATAGAGAGTCAAGAGCGGACCTGTCTATAAACAGAGGAATGAGGGGGGGGGTTCATGGTTTGTTTCATGCAGCAACTCGGATCTCGAGATCATCCGGGATCTTACGCAGTTGATATCCATCTTCGCAGTTCAGTATTAGTATTCCCGCCAATATTCGGGAGTTCAGAGGTCGAATCTCTGCTCAGAGGCGAGCTATCCCAAGACGTTTTGTACTTATCCCCATCTCATTTGTACGTATAACAAGATAGAATCTTAAATTAGACCACAACCGGTTCCTTCTAAATCCTACCAAAATTATCATTGATAAGCTCCTTTCACAGATATCTGTGTGATTTATCTGAAATTTCTGAATAATATATTGAGTTGAGAAACTTAGGAGTTAATGAGTCTTGTGTAAACTGTAAATTTATACAATTTGCCAAAAAAAGACTTTCGACGTTTCGGGAGAAGCCTGTTATACATCCGTCTTCCCTGTGTGACACTGAAACTAAAGCTTATTCTGACGTCACGAGGAGCTGGTACATGAGTTCAGATTTATGTATTGTGTTTACATTACGTTGTAAGCATCATCTTGCATTTATATTGGGCCACTTGCGATCCTCCGCCCCTCTCCCTTCAATATCTTCGTTCCTTTATATTTTTCGTCTCTTGCTCCAGTCCATTCCAGAGCGCTCGTCCTTTCGAATATCAGCCACGCAGTCTGAGATTTTACATTGTTTTCGCCAGTCTGTCGAGCCATATGCAAAAGTAGTAGCCTACTTTGAAACAGTTCGCAATTGCTTCGGTCCACATCCTTTGACTTAATCTTTGGCAATCATCATCTCGTTGGGCACTACGCAGTTGAAGTTGCTTCGTTAAAGCAATAAATAATTGAGTTAAATTTCTTTATTTGAGTGTTTGTCAACAGCAAAGAGCCTATGACAGACAACCACTAATAAATATATACATTAAAGAAAAACAACTTAAAATAAGGTTTCATCGCCCTGATGATGGAGGCAGCGTGGACATCTACACGGCGCAACAACCCAGAATACAGCAATCTTCAGACTCAGCGCCGTGAAACCTCAAATCCTATAATTTAAAAACGAAACTTAACTAAACATATGTTATCAATCTAGACAATTTTCTCGTATAGGAAAAGTGTCATCGAAGGGGGGGGGAGGAGTGATTTTTGATAAAGAATTTCCAGAAGTCTGCATATGTAATTTTCAGCAATGCTGCTCCTGGCTGGGGGACTATGTCTTAATGCAAGTAAATATTTCATAATTCGCCCCTTAGACACTCGAATACCAGAAGAGTCCATGGTGAAATGACAATTTATTTTGCCCTTGAAAGTATTAATAAGAAATGAAGCATATATATGTCGTCTGGAATAAAATTTTCTAGAATTTAAACAATTCAAAACTAAATTATAGTTGCGTGAGACATACTGAAAAAAAAACTTTGCACAAAAGACACCACGATATGAATATGTTTTAAGAGTTGGAAGTGTAGTTTCAGCCACTTGTAACCTGCGTTCTACATGAAGAAGATGGGTCAGGTTCATGCTCCGGCCGTCTTATACTCGGGAAAACAGCCGGAGGTACTTATTTTATAGGAAACAGTAGACGCTTTAGCAAAGAATCCTAACTAGATCTATCCTTGTTTATATTACTTATTAATACGAAGCCATAAAAAATTAGATTTAGCACTTCGAGGAAATTTGAAGAACAGCGCTCCGAAATCATGATCTATAGTACATATTAATAGTAACTTTCGATGTAAATTGTAACTATTTATTCCCCGAATAGAGTCAGTTACCCGTCGTAACAATTTCCTCTCACATACGTACATTCCGATTTAGAACTTTAATTTCTCTATGGCTCATTAGACGTTTCATAAATTCAGCTATCAAATCTAATTTTCTGGAGATTTGTTCTTGAAATTCAGCTCTTCTCATGGTACCAGAAGCTTTATTATCGCAATTTGACACAATTCTCAGCGCCGTCAACACCTTTGGCTTCAAAATGGTTCATTCAGGTTTGCCAACGAAAATGTCTGCATTTCTTATCTTTCGAAAGCAGTAAACTAATTAACAAAGCAACTGTTGAGAGGCATCACAGCTGAAATTAGATACAGGACTGACGAACCACGACCTAATAAGACGTAAATAACGCCTCACAGTGCTACTGCAGCCAGTCGCGTGAACAGATCCAGCCACTTGTTTATACCAAATGGAACGCACACAATGGACAACGACGTTCTGCCCGGTCTTGACGCATCAATGCACCGCCATTGTAACGCAGTTTTATAGAATCATTAGGCTGATATTGATCTGACGATTGATCTACGACTCAGGGGTGGCAAAACGGATGACAAGGAACGAAATTTCGTCGTGTCATAGGTCACGGTTTTAGGATTCGTATATTTCTTCATAAAACAAGATTTCTATGAAAAGTAGTTCGCAATATATCGGGCAGGAGGAGTTATTTCTGTGGATAATGAAAGTATTAAGATTAGTTCTACGCTATGTAAACTCTTTATTCGATAAAGCGTTGTTATATAAATAATAATTTAACCAACATAAAACTTAATTTGGGCTTAACTGTATACAATTAATTTATCTGAAAATTATTCTTTTCTAGGGTGTCTGTCACTTATATAAATACGTAATATTAGAATATCCTTTGAACTTCTAGATGTTAATTGATCTCAATGAAAGTGTCTGCTAATTAGGATCACCAGAAAACAAGATTTACGCTGTTAAACTAAAATAGTTCTTTTTAATTTTCCTCCGAAAAACTTTTTCTTTGTTTAAAAAAACAACAACTTGGAGCTGAACCAAGAAGGTCTTATACAATTTCGACACCCTTGAGAATGTTATTGCGTTCTCCTTTATAAGCGGCCGGCCGACAAGAGGTTGCGAGCCGTGGACAAGGCGGTGAGTAATGGGCGCTGCCTTGTAAGGACCGAGTGCTTCACGCACGGCTTTGGATCATCCTCCCTTGTTTGACGTTTTTACCTCGGCGAATGAGGGAGAAAGTGCGTGGATCGCAGGGGTGGGAAAATCAAAGTGATCACAAGGCTCACGAAGGCGCGTCTCAGGGCATAATGCAAGCAACTCTCGACGAGAGTTAAAACATTTTAACATATCTTCGAATTTTCTCACTTATTTTTAGAAAGTTCTAAAGAAGGTAAAAGTATTGCTTAGGGACTACATACACATTCTCTTGTATTAAATACTGTGCCTCGATGATAATATTAAAATGGATGTTAAATAAATAAGGTGTGACTAATGTTGGATGGATTAATATGAGTAGGTTTCAGTGGCCGACACTTGTAAACCGGTAATGAACATACTGGTTCCATTAAGGGGCGGAAAATTTATTGACTAACTGAGTGACTGTAGACCTCTCAATATCAAAAATGTCTATTGTAGGAAACGGTAGGCATGTGAATATAAATTTGTAACAAAATTTGCAAGTTTGTTATATCACAATTTTCGAAGGTTCAACACCACTAATACCAAAACATCTATGACGTAATGTGACATAAGCAGCTGATAACGCGTATTTAAATAAACGATAAAACTGAAGGAACCAAAGAATTCCGATTGGACAAGTAGTATTTTGAACTTCGGATTTCATCCGCTCTTCATGCAATGGGGTATCAGGTTTGAATCCCGAACTCTACATTATTTCTCATACTTAAAATCGTGCATTTGTTCCCAAAGTTCCGTCAACGCGGATGCCCGGAAAGAACCCTGGAAAGAGTCATGACCCAGATATTTTAAAATTTTTATGTGCAAATATTCTGTGACGTCACTGCTTTAAATAATCTCAGAAGTTGATAAAACTCGGTTAAATATCTTATTTTATAGTAATGTCAATGGTTTTGTAGCTAATTGCGTTGAGGAGTTGGATTCCAGATCGGCCAATTCATAGATCGTGGCTGCGATTAGGTCAGTCTGTCGGTGTGAACGAACCGGACCAAAACTAAAACCAAAGCAAACCAATTCGAACCAAATGTAAAGTAAGTCAAACCAAGACAAAAGCGAATGGAAATTGTAGGCGGACAGGGATCTCCTTGTGCAGTTGGAAGTTATTCAACTGATTAAAGTTCCTCGCCGTTTTCCCCTCCACCGCTCGCCCTCGTTTTCACGGATTTTGAACGCGCTTTGGAAGACAAGTCTCCCAGCGTTTTCGTTTTTACAAGTACAAATGGTTTTCGAGCAAACTTGGTACACGAAAGGAGGGCTACATTAAAAGTACTCGAGTAAATTTTTTAGTGTTGTCTTCGATATGTGTCATGCCATTGTAGCCTACTGCCTACTTAACATGAAATTTAAGCCATTGATTTTGTTTAAAAAAAAATTCATCGTAAAAATATACTGGCATTGGATATGATGTAGATTACGAAAGATCTATAACTTTAACATGAAACATTTCTCGACGTAGTGAACATTTAATATACAAGCAAAGTAAATTAAATACGTTGTACATGAAGGCCTTTGTGGATTCCTGGGCCTGGACCGAGCTGTATCGCCAAGTTCCCTTCCAGGTTTTTTTTGCACGTAATTTGAAGGTGGGAGAGACGAGAAGTGCTTGAAGAATTTTAATTGGAAAATCTGAAGGGAGGAAACCACATGCGAGATCTAAGCGTAGAATATAGAATAATATTTAAATGGATCTCATAGGAGTAGGATATCAAAGTTTGACAATAAATTTTAGTGTTCCGTATGAGACGGGGAATTTCTTAAACATCTGAATGATTAGCTGCTTGGCAAGAGGGACTCTATACTAGACACATGAGGACCTTTACAAAACCTCGTGAGTGAAGGCGAAGTAGTACTGAGCACGCGCGTTGCTGTCTGATGGTCGTCACCCTTGATTCAAATTTTAGTAAGATAGTGTAGTTGCGTCATATTGTGATTTATTAAATTAAAATTAAATTATTTGGTTATTCCGTCAAATCACAATGTATTTAAAATAAGATAATTAAAATAATTAAAATATCATTCTGTGTTCCATATCGAATAATCGATTTACAATTGGAACAGTTACAACATGTTTCGGTTTTATTAAACCATCATCAGGTGTAAAATTATATTAAATTTAAAACTCAATTACAATTTTTTACAATTTTTCGTAGTGTAGTTTTTTGGAGGTCGTGTCCAGATATTTTCATATAAACATCAAAAGCATTACTTCAAACAATAAAGTTGATCCATTATATAAAAATATCTGGACACGACCTCCAAAAAACTACACTACGAAAAATTGTAAAAAATTGTAATTGAGTTTTAAATTTAATATAATTTTACACCTGATGATGGTTTAATAAAACCGAAACATGTTGTAACTGTTCCAATTGTAAATCGATTATTCGATATGGAACACAGAATGATATTTTAATTATTTTAATTATCTTATTTTAAATACATTGTGATTTGACGGAATAACCAAATAATTTAATTTTAACCAAAGTTTAGTGTTCACGCTACACTTCATGGGATTGGAGTTTATGGATCTAAAACGTATTGTTCACTAGCTAATTCCATATTTCTCTTTTACTCAGGCACTGAGTATACCACATGTCTTGCGTTTTTTACGCTGTGATGTGTTTGTTATGTTTATTTGTACGCTGACTTGTTCCACATTCTAATTATCCAAGATTCTATCTACCAGCGTAGTTGTTCTCTGATTCAAGAGTGGCGGATTAAAGGTTTCTGTATGTATGAAGTTCACTTTTGTTGACAATAAGTGAACTGCAATGCCAGTAAAGTGTGTAAAATCGCGAAGAACGCATACATTTTTAATTCATAAATATTGTTCTAATTCGCCCTGTCAAAAAATATCTCAGAAGACAGTACAGATTAACCTAAAGAAATCATTTGATCTGGATGTGAGTACAGTAATAACTACAAGTTTTATAAATTAATAGTATTTAAATCTCTCGAAACTTCTACGCCTGCGTGATGAGAGGCTTCTCTTTTGTATTGAACCTGCTATAGCATGGACCATCCAGTGCCAAGCTGTTCAGCTGGAATTCTCGTATTGCGAATTCCAAACAGCTTGTTGATAGAATTCGCATATGGGCGGCGTATTCCTGGCCATTTACCGTACAACATGGAATCTCTCGTTAAGACAGCAGTGGTCCAAGTGTACTCCCATTCCCGTGGTAACGTGGATAAACAAAATAAAAATATTAAGACTTGTTGGGCTTGTTAGCATAACACACGTTAGTGTTAGAACCTGAAATTGTACTGGATTTAAACGTCTGTCTAGACTTTCTTAAGTTTAATATCAGTTCATAAGTTCTGAAGAGTGGTTCAGTGAAAGGTTTTTATAGTTTGATGTATAAAAAAATTGTAATAAAACAACCGAATTTTTGGAACAAGTCTTTGAATTTATCTTATCGCTCTAGTGATCTTGAAATCAAATTACACAGATTTAAACAAGTCAAAGGTAGAATACGACCCTTATTTATAACATTAGGGAACGACACGGTTTTGAAATTTTATAAAACACTTGCGGTCCCGAAATTATTATATGAATTTCAAGTATTATGAGTGATGAAAACTTAGGAAAGAATATTATCCAAGCTATTGTAATTACATGATATGATCGTAAATTTAACTAGAAAATAAGGCATAATCTTAATTTAACAAATATTAGTATTGCTTTTGACAACTATATAACCAATTGGATGGAATTTGTCCAAGGGTGCATCCAGTATACATTTCTGGAATATAACTTTGTATAAGAAAGAAGAAGGATTGATGAAGGAACAGTGCAGGAACCAGTCTTATACCTAGAGATGGAACAGACTTCATTACTTACATAAGGTAGTATATTTGCGTCATATTGTGAATTAGGTTAATATTTTAATATTTTCCGTCAAATCACAATTTTAATAAGATAATAAAATATAAAATATTTAAAATATCATTTCACGTTCCGCATCGAATGATCGATTTACAAATTGGAACGTCTCTTACGACATGTTTCGGTTATATATATATGCGGAACGTGAAATGATTTTTTAAATATTTTATATTTTATTATCTTATTAAAATTGTGATTTGACGGAAAATATTAAAATATTCATTACTTACGTCGTGATTATAATTCAATTAATTTATTTACATGTTTGCCAACAGCAAGAAACCAATAACAGGGAAACACTGATAATAATGGTGATGACTTTAAGTCATCGAAAACAAAGTTAGTCCTAGAAAAATATTTAAATATTCGGTCCATGCCTAAACAATGCAAATCTCCATCATTGCAAATATCAACCTGTTAATGTTCTTTACTCTTATAATCACTTAAAAGAGATAATTACTCATAATCAGTTGCTACTACATTTTTAAGAGTCAGCCAAGAAAATTAACCAAAGATATATAGTGGTTGGTCTGTTAAGAGGCTATGGGTTTTGCCACTTCATTACGGATCTGTGTGGCGAGAGTGTGAATGCAGCGTTGTCTTCATCTGTGGTGGTTCGAGGCCTCCCACATGTCTTGTATGTGTCACGACCACTCTATACTGTTAGAACTCCAGCCTTGTTATTGCAAATTCGCGTCGTCACCTTATTAGCACGACGCACGACCACATGTGTTCAGTACGACTGTACGAAGAACTTGGCTGTTTGTACAGAATCACCGTCTGATGGGTACATTTCTGAAGTTTTAACCGAATGCTATTTTTTTTATTATTAAATTTTGTATGTATGTCTAAAACAATAAAACATGTTTAAAATACTTCGTCATAAATGAGCATGTTTTAAAATTACGTTATTTATATTTTATCAACATTTTTCGATTTTATTTGTGACATTGTCACTGAAATTCCTTGAAGATGATCTATTTCTGGGCACGTCAGTGGCAGATTCGGGAACTTCTGCGCCACAGTGACTTGTATCCATACTCTTTTGCAGTTCTTTTACCTTATTACTCGTTAATTATTACAAACGAAGGAAAAAATTCTCTGCAGCTGCTAAGATTCGAAGTAAGATCGTCCATTTCGTAGTATGTCACTGACTGAGCTTTACGTTTATGATAAGATTATTGAAGTTTATATGATGTAACGGGCAGATTAAATACCAAAATTAAATTATCAGGACATCGTCACTTCTCAATTATATCGCCTTTTCTACGCATGGCGTCTGCTTCCAAGAAGTCTCTATATAATTTCTTACCAAAATGTTGGCAGGCTTGTGCATCGTGTTTCCTATGCGCACCGTCCATCTCATCCTCTTCGATTTTGCAGACATTTCTAAAAGTGAGACCAAATATTCTCTTCGTGGTCGCGTCGGTCAGTAGCAGAGGCGGGCGGGTTATGTCCCGCGGGTCATGGGTTGCAGGCCGCTCCTCCAGCTTCCATCTGTCACTCTCTGCCTCGTGTGGTGGTAATGTTGGCAAACTGTGTCCGGCTATTGCTATGGAGCATTATCGTGTCTCGGCATGTTCTGGTTTCCGTGCAGGTCAGTCATTTAGCAGGGTCATGCAGGGCGGGGTAGCAAGTTCACAGGCGTCTGACAGTACATCTGGCAACAGTCTACACACAAAAATTGAAATTTAGTCAGAACTTACATAACCCTTTCAAGCCTGAGTTACAATGTTTGTGTATGACGACTTGATATTCTGATATTATGTACTGGCATTTTATCCACATTAGCAAAACTTAACGCTATCCCTGAACAACCAGGCCCTCGTTGTTGTTAAATGGAGTGTTACGTCTCATAAATTTATTATTTTATTGAGTAGGATAATTCTTAAAATATGTTTATTACCACACAAATACCCAGTTCTTTTTAATGATGGATGTTGCAGTCATAAACGCTTATTAAAACATTTTTGTAGGAAGTAAAGTTTCGTAAAACGTTTAGTCAAATATGTAAAAAAAGAAATTTAAATATATATAGAGATATGCTTATAAAAATAAATGGGTTGCTTGATTCTTGAGCCGTCCCTACAGGCACAGTAAATATCAAACGCTTCATACATAAGCTATATACAGGTGGGTAGCAAGTAAGTAGGCATTGAGAAATGATTATAACCCCTATATTTCCAATTTATAGCGATTATTTAATGTCTACGTACTTGCCACCCACCCTGTATACACCCCTTTGAAACGCAATGTTGCACCACACAAGCGACGACTGTTTCCGGCTTCTTGTTTCGCCTCAATTTCACGCTACGCAAACGGAACTGAGGACACATCTAACGCCAGAGAAACGTGTAGGCAGATTTCTCCTTTCACCTCCCGAGGTGCGTATGTGCGCTTATCAGCAGCGAGTCTCTTGTTGACGGCTTAGGTTCTTTGGCCCGTGGCGTGAGGGTGGTACAACACTTCATGTAGGGTAGTGAAACGGAGAGGTCGCGAGGTCAGGCCTCAGCCGTTCTGTTCTACTCGGGCGTGGCCTCCGCTTTGCAGATTATCCAGGGAAAGTTATAACCATAGCTAATTTTCTATACCGTCGAGCTATGCTACGTTTTATATTATAATCTGAGGTAATGCATCACTCCAAACACTGTAACACAACACTGCGCAGTCGCAGAGAGGGCGTTTTAGTGAAAGGCAAAGTTTTCCACCTGAAATGGATAGGTTCTGTCTACATGCGAGAGCTGTCTTCTTAAGTGTTCAGTAGCATTGATTTAAATACTTGTTTCCTTTCTCCTGTGGCTTCCGGAATCCTTCACGCTTTTGTACGAAAAGCAAAAACGTTCTGTTACTGTGGCTTATTCCCTGCACGTGACTGTGTTGTTACAGCGGAATAATCTTATTCAGTTGCAAAATATCGTCTGTTGTTTGAATTACATCTACGAAGAAAGATTACGGGTTTGTAACAAGAATTAATTGTTTTTGTTAATGAAATATAATTGAAATCAGAGGGAAATACATAATACATTTATTTTTAGACGTAGGAAAAATTCAGGTGGTTTTTTTTCAAGTTTTGAAGATGGTTGTCTTCTTGGTTGCTTCCATCATCATGGCGATTGCCTTGGTGATGGGAGACAGCAAGGACCTCTGAAACGTCGGTAAACTTCTACCAGACTACACACAGCAACATCCCAGAAGACAGCCAGCTTCGAATGTAATCATGTCCTCAGTCGGACATCGATCCCAGGTCGTCCAGACTGTAGCCACTCCGGGTAATTATAGATAAATGGAGTTACGGAATTATAATCTTAAGTTAAAAACAGTCAGGGATACATCAGCAGTTATTGATTCATGTAGATTTAAAAAGGGATCGGCAACAGAATGTGGTCTTCTTAAACATCAACAAACATATCTCATTCTTTCGCAAATTATCAGTACGAAGTGACACTTTATTTGTAATGAAGAATAATCATATTTACGTTAGGATAATGTACCCAAGGTATAACAGTTGCATTACCAACTCATGTGTGGACAACTTCCTGGACTTTGACGAAAACACAATAATCTGAGATTTCTTTCCTCATTTCAATGGTCGGATTCCTTTAAAAAGGATTTAATATCAACATTTATTTTATAAATACGCATGAAGGTGTGATGGTCTTTTGTGAATACATTGACTAACATTTTTGTTCCATATGAGCCAGATATTTTGTGACCTTATTTAAATAATGAAAAATTAGCGACTTTTTGACATAACCAGCCTGTAATGCAGATTCAAGAAGGGAATGTAAATTAACTGATAACGATAAAATGTGATGGACGGAACAGTTAATATAATAGTCTCTGTCTTATGTCAGTCCAAAGGAAGACGACATGTGGGATGTTAGTGTTTAAGACTGATGGACCAATTTTAATGCTTCTGCTGTAAGATGTAACTGAGGCGGTGTATAATCCTCAATATCTAGGGCATAGGTTTCTGATAACTCAGGTTGAATATTGACTGCTTTATTTAAATTACAGTGAAGATAGATCTGCAAGAAACTAGCTACAGCTAATTCGTTTTAAAAGAGGAATGTTAGATCAGATTGTTGCAACGTTTTAGAAGGCTAGAATAACATCGTATTCCAAGAATATTCCATACATATCAACGGAAACGAAAGAGAGACCTTGGACGTCCAAATATGCGATGGAAAGTTAAGATATTAATGGACATTTTAATGTAGCTTTAAAAATGGTAGTTGGAGACGGACGTTTTATCAGCTGCAGACGATACGATTTACTAGAATGACCATGGAGTATAATTGCATGGATGAGTGAGTGCACACTTGCTTTCACAGAAACCCTTGCAAATCTGCAACTCAACTAACACCTCTGAGACGAGACGAGACGAGGCCTTGGCTAGGCTGTCGTCTCAGGAGAGATTCTTGCTGAAGTTCTTTCCCACGCACGGACGAGGAACCTGCCCATTCATGAAAACCACCGAGAATGCACTCTTTTTGTTCGGTGTTCAATATACATTTGTATATTTCTTATGGCTTAGCCTTTCTATATAGCGGAGCATTGTTTTTATCGTGTGCATTTACCAATAACATTATTTCCTTTCAAAAGGAGTGAGCATTCCCTTCGATTCCATCACATCTACGGGTCTCACAGGCGTCCGGTCCGGCCATCATTAATATAAATCGATTGTAAGAGAATAAAAACAAAGAAATGATGAAGGAAAAAACAAAGAAGTGGTGGAGGAAGGACCCAATAGAAAAAGGAAATTTATTTGTTTGTTTATGGTTTATTTAATGGCGTGCCAGTAGCTCAGATTACAGAACGTCGAATACATTGTGAATTGGACAGTACATGAAAGGTAGCGATGCTGGACTAATTTAAAGTACTATCCCAGTACTTGATCTAGGGAATTGAGGTAAACCGCGAACGACCACGGCGGGTCTGCTAGCCATGTTCCTGAACTCTGAACCTCCAAAATTCGAAGCTGGGGTGTTAACTACATGCGAGAACGTTTGCCACAAGCACAGAATGAAAGAAACAAAGCAGGAAATGGGAATGACAGGAGGAAAGAAAAATGAAGGAATAAACGAACTAAATAAATAAACGTAGAAGGGCTGGAAGAATAAAGGATTATAAGGAGGAAAGCAGAGGAAGGTAAAAGAGGCGATTAAAGAAGAAAAGAAAATAATGTTGTCTTCTTGACGTCCGGAGCTTGAAACTGACCGATAAATTCTTATGAAAGAAATTTCCATCAGTACTTGAAATAAAATTTAATGTTTCTTGTATCTTAGAATGTCACGTGTCGGGATGTCATATATCCCGAACAATTTTCGATCGTCTTTTCGCGTTCCTGTCAACATCGCCCTAAGTCAAACGGCGACCTTATGCAGAATGATTGAAAAGTCACACAATCTATATTAAAATATTTATCTGTGGTTGTAATACAAGAGCATACTTTCGTAAATCTGACATTTAAATTCTAATAAATACCTATTTTCTTAATGAAACGACAGGCGCTGTTGAGTGGTTAGCATCCTTGCTTCTTATTTTAAAGTTCAATTATTTTTATATAATCTGGTTGTGTGGTCTTCCCATCCGTTCTCTCTTTGGTAACACATTAAAATGTATGTTAAAATCTTTCCGGGGATAGATCTAATTTGTTGCTTACTGAGTGGAATATCCAGTACGGATTTCGAACACGTGTCATATGTGTTGTCTCACAACTCGAAATTCTGGACGCTAAATTTAGTATCACGACGATGGTATGCAAATATACTACGTACTGCCTCACCAAATAACGTCGTCTGTGCTTTAAGATGGTACAGAAATCAAAGATTGCATAATTATTTACTGTAAAATAAACTGCTGTACAAGATCCCAAAATTGCTTCCCGATTTGTCGTATGAGATATCTATTCTGCTGTGTCTTCGGTAACCCTGTGCTATCCCATTCTATGAAAAGTGGATGTAAGAAAGTGTGTAACAAGTTGGAAAAATACTAATTCTATATTACGGGTTTTTCGTTGAGCATTTATAATTCAGTGAAAACTAAATTTACTGCTGTTATGGAACGCAAATATTCTATTCTTAGTAAGTTAAATCAGTAAAAATCTTAATAGCATTTTAATATTATTATTTCATGTGCGCTTAAGGGGTTTCTTCCGTTTAGTATGTTAACATCAATTTTATAAGCGTCTTCTCTAACCGATGTGCACACTATACGACCTATTTATCTCATCGGCGTTGATGCAACCACCGTTTAAAATTTAGCTGACAGTAGACCAACAAATTTGTAAAGCTCCTTATTGTGACGTTTACCCATTCTATCGTTAATTTCTCTGCGTTAAGTCCTTGTCCTCACACATCCAAAATAATTATTCTTTCCTCGGACTGGCAGAATTCACAATTAAACTTAATATTGAATTCTAAAATTTCTTGTGAAAACTGATCTTTGACCAATACACAGCTTTTGATAATCTGTAGAATCGTCTAGCCTCTTGCGTACAGAACGATTTGAAGTACTCAAAATTTTGCATGCGTGTAGATGAAAGTATGTTGATGAAGAGCTACACGGATGTTTATCTGTGACGACAACTTCTCCGGAAAACCGTTTGGGGCCAACGAAACAAGACGGCAGCGAAGTCTTAAACCTCTTCCTCTCATCCACGCTTATCAGAGCCTGACTGATGATTATTCCGCACACACTTTAAGTGGACCACTTCTGGAGGTAGCTTAATCACTAAACGTAATTTCCTCTTTGACCTAGGTTTCCACTTACGCTTGGGGCATTAATCTCACCGGAGAAGTTGGCTCTGGCTGTGTCAGACCAGGTACCGAGTTCAAATCTCGATCGGGACATCGGTTTATCTTCACTGGTTTGAAGATTTCTGTCTTCTGGGTTGTTGCGCTGTGTAGTCTGGTCGATGTTAACCAACGTTTCAGAGGTCATACTGCCTCCGTCATCAGGGCGGAGGCAGTATGACCTCTGAAACGTTGGTTAACATCGACCAGACTACACAGCGCAACAACCCAGAAGACAGAAATCTTCATACTCATCGCCCTGATGACGGAGGCAATATGACCTGTGAAACGTTGGTTAACATCGACCAGTCTACACAGCGCAACAACCCAGAAGACAGAAATCTTCATACTCACCGCTGTGAGAACCTAAAGGCTTCACTTTAAGCGTTAAAGAGGATTCTGTGACAGTAAAATGAAATAGGCCATTGTTGTTATGTATTTCACTTTTGATATGACGAATTAGGTCCTCTGTTATGTGTAGATTCAGAATCTCTCTCACTCTTCTGTTTATCATTCTTTTCTTATCGGATGGAAGGACTTAAGTCAGTTCAATTATCTTCTTAATCTCATTCGCACCAAGTTACAATTTAAGCGGCATCTTAAA
The DNA here is from genome assembly GCF_977971745.1 of Zootermopsis nevadensis. NCBI lineage: Eukaryota > Metazoa > Arthropoda > Insecta > Blattodea > Termopsidae > Zootermopsis > Zootermopsis nevadensis. The sequence continues at coordinate 12,122,643 of NW_028259138.1, forward strand.
ATGATGGTTTGTTTGTTGGGTGGTTGGTTGGTTGATTGATTAGTTAGTTAGGCTAGTCAGTTAATTTATTAGATGAGAGATTTTTTACCTTTCGTTAATCGGTCAGATTTTGAACTACGGATTATTTTTACTTTCCAGAAGAAACACATTTCTGTAAAACTCGTCCGATAGCTTTCAACAACAACAACAACAGCGACAAGAAAGGGACAACAACAAAAAAAAAAAGCACAAAAAACAAAAACCAAATAACAAGCAAGAGTACTCCTCTTAAATGCAATTTTGATTAGACGTGTCTCGTTTAGCGCAGATCGAACACTAGAACCGCAAAATTCTGTTAGGGTTTACATTTAACACGAGTTTATCTGTAATCTCCTATGTGCATAGAGGCATTGTGCTCGTCAGACGCCTCTCAAAAGTCGTCTTCCAAAATTTTTAAAAGTTCCACTGCTTTAAAATGGATTTTCAATCGGAATACTCTGATCAGCTTAATCCTGTCTTTATGTCGAACTTCAAGGTTGTAACACCGTGTGAACTTGTAGGTAGATTCAAAACTTTCGGCGGCAAATCTCCCTGAAGATGGAGGTAATATTTACCGCCGAAACGTTGGTATTTACGCGCAAGTTGACACGATGTCACGACCCAGCAGAGCAATATCGGCTTCAGCGTCAGACATTTGGTTTGTTAATCATCGTCGACCGGTCAGGTTAGTCGCCGTTTGATACACGCCAAGTACAGCGCGCCGTCTCCATCTTGTTGACGTTCTCAGGAAGATCCTCACGTGTTTAGCGTTCAGTGCTGGTTAAAGTTACGCCGATCACTGATTGATTATTCAATATTCAGACAAAGACGGAGCGACATTCCAAGCATCTTTGCTGCGTCTCCGTGAATGCCACGGAATACAATGTGTTGAGGAAGCTGATGACCTCTTGATCTCAAATCTTGTTGATTGAAGCTTATGTTACCTTCATATTCTGCCCTGGGTTGTATTAAGGCAAACAAGTAATGTTTACCTCGAACAGTTAGCATTACGTCTTGGGTTGTTGTTTTTCTGTATTAAAACCCACATAGTTGCATCGGGGTGTGGGAGAAGGGGAGTCAGGGGCTGTTTGAAGCACACGATTGCTCCTGGGCAGGTCACGATTGAACAGCCGCCCACACTGGGCATTCTCCTCGGCATGTGATGCCCCACTGCACGCAACAGCGGTTCAAGTGTAAGCATTTTCAGAACTCCTATTTCCATAGACTAGCGGAACTAATTAATTGTTTTGTAGCAGTGTCAAACGTGACGTCACATATTGCGGGACGAACATGTGTTAAAGCTAACTGACTGACTAACCGTATTGTACAATTTCGTTCTTTAAAAGTTTGTACTTATTAACTGTTTAAGGAGTAATACACTTTCATTGACTTAAAGGATTTATTGCAGTGTTCTCAAAACCCCTGTCCTCAACTTCTTGAATCCAGTTTTCCCGAAGCTTTTAGGACCAGAATTCTGTAAAAATTTATGAAGACTTCCATGTATATCGTATAGCGGATCCTTCTCATTCTCTCGAATTATTGACACTGATAATATTAAGTACAAACTACTAGCTTTGTAAAGAACTTACTTTCTCCAAACTTATTTTTTCCCTGTTCCTAAAGAATTTGACCGTAAAAATATTTACATCTAACTGTGATGAAATATGATCATAAAGGAGGCAATTATAAACGAAGGAATCTCGTGATTTATTTGTTTAAATTGGAAGGCTAACATGGGTCGAATTATTCATATGTGATAAACAAATACACATATAATTATTTTTCGATAATCCCCCTGGTAATCAGCCAGTCGAATTTAACGACAGGGAAATACTATAAACTATCTTAAAAACGTGAGCTGTGGAATGTCAGGTTGATTGAACTGTAATCACAATTAGCAATGTTGAACATTTTCAGACATTTTTAGAACGAATCATAGTACGTTTTTGGATTTTACATTACAGAGTTCAGAGCGTAAAGTCTTTGCTAATACACAAGCATTCCGATACGTTTTAATTTATTTTTCATCTCCTTCGCAGGCTTTCAACTCTCCGCATTGCAAAAGATTATTTCATTCTACAAGTCCAGCCCATCAAAACCTCTTTAATTTCACTGTCCTAACAATAGTATCATATCTTTATGAATCACGAAGCTGTTAATTATGTAGGATAGCAACTTAAATTATTCCACTGACTGAATCCTCCTTGGATTCGAACTTTTCGTGAACACTTTATTTCCAGGGGCTTGGAAGTTTTCTCTTTATGTAAGATCCGTGGTTTCAGAGCCGCATAAATCAATGAACATAACATCAGCTTATATAAAGTTTTCTCATGTTTATTTATTTATTTATTTTGGAAATGTACGGGATAATACCAGCTTGTAACTACGCGGAATCCAGAGCAGGCGATACAAAAGAAAAACTTGTAAAGAGCTGGAATGAGCGTGTTAAGAAAGAAAGTAGGGAAATACGAGCGTTGGGCGTGAAAGAGTCCGAGGTATTGGAGATCAGCGCTGATACGAAGGACCGAATGGCTCCAACACGGACAGCGAATGAACTCTGGCACGGCCGTACCCAACATTTCTCCAAGGTCCATTCAAACCCTCTGAGACCCTAAGCACGCTGCATTGCAGATCCAAGAATCGCCACTCTTTAGAAATGTATTTGTTCCTTGTTGTTGCGGCCTGAGACGTTTGAAGTACTGTCAATGTCTCTTCGTGACAGAATGTCATAGTCACATTCATCATACGTAGAATATAGTTAGAGCCACGGGGGCCAGCGGTTAGAACGCTGGCCTTGTAATCCTGGGGTCTCGGGTTCGATTCTCGGCGGTGCCCGAATTTATAACTTGTGTTGGGCAAGGCCGTGGTCTAGGCAACACGGAGTTTTCCTCCGTGGCATCCCAACAATTACTCCATTCACACACAGAAGAAGGCAATGGCAAAACACTTCTGGATCATCTGCCAAGAACGTATATGAACAGGTCCCAGTCCGAGAAAAGGATGGAAGGATCCTGTTCCTATGGACCTGTCGTCAGACAGAACACTAAATAAATAAATAAGAATATAGTTATGAAATATAATTTACGTCCGATATTTCGAGGAGCCAGCTCTATTACTGATCATTATCTGATGTTGTCAAAGATAGGGACAGACCTTCAATAAGAAATCAGCTAATCAACGTTTTGATAAGGAAAGTTTCAAACTAGAGCACGCATAGAAAGGATTAAGTTGAAAAATATGTCTCGCTGCTGAAAGGTTCTTGCATTATCACAGAACTGGCTCCAGCTTACTAAAGCGCTTGTGACCTTTTAGACTTTAAGGCACATCCAGGCATCAGGCAGGAGCTTTCGCCTCTTGGGCAAGCTCGCCTGATGCCACTCATGTGCTTAGGGCTCCATCATTCGGCTCCACTCCTTTGCTGGTAACATCACAACGTCATGTGCTGTACCACATGAGGGATAGCGTTACTTTCTGTGTCATTGGTTCTTACAAGACACGATCTCGCCAATCAGGGATCAGAGTTCAAACCTCAATCATGTGTTTCTCTCATTTGGTACGAATACAGAGCAAGTACCTTGTCTTAGCTCACGCTGCAGAATTGTTTTAAAAGCGGTCTCGAAGGTTCTGACAGCTTTCTCGGTTAACAGAGGACTTAGTAATTGGTCTATTTACAGTATAATGTTACTGAACAGTCTGCTTATATTAAGTTTTCTGTGTTTTTTATTAAAATATTTTGCACATTTTCCGTCTGCATTGATGTTAATTTCTTTCCATTGCACGTAAAAGTGTCTTTCCAGGTATGTACTGAGGAGAAACTTATCAGAGTTATAATTGAGCAGTAAAATGTATCGAGATAAGTAATTTTTATTATATTTTTATATTCAGATTCCAGGTAAAAGTGTTTGATTCATTGGTTGGGACGGTGCGAAGGGGATTCATCTGATTCACGATAAGGGTCAAAGGTGGGCTTTTGTGAACACAGTAATGAACCTCCGGATTCCATTGATTAAACTAAATTTTGCTAGGAACGGGCCTAGTGCACTCGTTTTGAACCTTCAGGTTTTAATGTCTGAGATTAACTTATCTCTGGAGTATTTAACTACTTACCAGGTCTGTATAAATGCTGTTGACAATTCGTGTTTAATTTTTAATGAAGTATTAGTAATGTTATTTCCGGACATGTATGTAAGTAATGTGTGATTTTATATCGTTTTTGACACAACATGTGGCCAGTAGTGAGGTTAAAGTTTCGTGTCATGTACATTTTATTCTTACATCATGTTCTTTTCGATATGCCTATAGAAACACTGAATTGGATGTCATGAATAATGAATACGTACATCACAAAAAAAAATTATTTGTGATAACGCTGGGAATTTTGAAATTATAATTTGTTGAAGTCGTTCCCCAAGTAATATGAACTTGGCCACATTTTCAAAGGATTTATTTTTGCTTCGATGATGTTATGATCTTGTCCAGTTGTCTGGTGACGAGACATGAATAATATAGCCCTACTTATCTTTGATTTTCCTTCCCGAAAGTCTTACTTAATTACATCTAATAGAGCTTCTGATACCCACTAACCCTGCTAAACCCTGCTAATCTGTACGATGTGTCGGTAATGCTCCTACCTACTATCATGACGTGTTGCGTTGTCTTCCATAAGCTCTCCTAATGAATGCCAGGATAATATTTGAATGCGAGAATATCGGACTGCGTTGTCATTACCTCTTTTGCACGTAAATTTTATCGAGGCCATTCTTAAGTCTGACGTTGTTTTGTGTTTCTTTAGATCCACTTGAAAATCTGAACAGCTGGACGAATTCTACAGTACATAAATGCATTAAACCACTCATCTCGATATCTGTTACAAAATACCTGTCCACGTTGTTCTGACACTGAATAAATCGCAGACCCTAACTAGACATAAAGACGACCTTTGGACAAGCATAATGAAACATGAAAAGTTTCGAAGGCCAAGCTACTTGCTTCGCCTATAGGCCTCAACTTACTATGAGAACGTGTTCTGATACAATGATTTTGGGGGCATAGATAAGGTGATTTCAGTTCTAACTTTGTGCAAGTTCTGTCTTCATTTCTGCCAAATTTTTGACGCCTAGAGTCTATACCTTTATTTTCTAACGCCATATAGTCTGAGATAAAAAAGCACTCTTAAATAAATGACAAATAAATGAATAAATTTGCTGAATGGAACTGCGTGCTGTATTAATTCTTATAAAACCCGACGTTTTGTAACCTGTTTCAGAAAAACTCGCAATTGTATGATATTCTGAGTTGAATCACGTCGTCATAACTCATTTTTACTATTATCCATTTTAATATTATTCTACGCCTCTATTTCCAAATAGACTTAATGTTATCCCATCAACGTCTTACGTAACGTATATTTAGAATTTTTCACTCGATATTGCGTAATTAAATCCGAACCAAGGCGAATGGTTATGTGGTAAGAAAGGGAATTATTCATTCAAGAGAACACTTTGATTACTATAGACATCGCAGACTTTGGCGCTCAGACACGCTGTTTGTAGAAATATACAAAGCGAACTTACTGCTTTATTTTGCGACTGATAGGGGCTCTTGTAGAAATGTTTTGAAGGCAAACAGGAGAGTCATACTTAGGGACGTAACTAATAGTTTGATAAGAACGGGTCACTACAAGCGCCTATTGGCTTATGAAACCTCTTATCAGCGCGTTGTTGATAAAGTATTTTCTCACATTTTATCGAGCTTAACTCTGTCTGCACTTTGACGGACAGTGGACTAGACTGGCCGTACTGAATGTTTGACTTCGGATTTCCACAAAGGCATCCGTCAGTGAGACGCAGGTCTGAACGCGGATGGTGACTTGAATGAGCTCAGTAGATATGTGATCGACCCACAGCGGGTTTCTGTTGGACCACCGTTTGGAATTCAGTCTTTAATCATTGATTCACATTGCAACGTCAATCAAGAGACTTGAGCATCTGAACTGTTTGTGAACTTGACTTCTTCTGCTGGTGGTTGAATGATTCCTGACGCTACGTCACACATTGCCCGAGTAGTAAAGAGTGTTGCTTCTAATGACCACGAGCGGATATGCAATATGGAAGAGGCGTTCTTGCGACTCGTGGCTGCAGTTTTATCTGGAAATTAAATGAGTAGAAGAAACAGAAATAAAAGATACTACGGGAAGAGGGAACAACTGTAACCATTAAATGAATCACATGCGAATAATGCATCTCTCATACTGTTTGTTTTGTTACCACAGATCCTGAGATCCTTTACTCTGCTTCTAGGTTCTAGAATAAGTAAACATTGGACATTTTCATAATTTTTCTATCGGTTTTTTATATTGCTATTTTATTTCTGCCACAGATGCTGCTAAGATCAGGCAATGCCATTTTAAAGTAACTGTAGATTACACGGTCTCACAACCCAGAAGACACACGCTGTTGCATTCACCGCTGTGTAGACGTTAAATCTCGTTAACTGCAGTAACCGTTCACTTCCTAAGGCACCATACGTCAGTGACTTAAATTAACTCCCACGCGAAAATAAATTCTTGTGTTAAATTGAGATTTCCACATTCTAGAGTCGCCCCGTTTATGGCAGGTGGAATTTATGAAACAGATATTGGATATAATCCAGGTAAAACATCTGAGCATGATGTTGGGTAATTTTTACTTTCTGGAAATTGCAATATTTATCTTCTCGTAAAAGTGTTATTGACACTAATTACGGGACCAATAAAGTTGTTTTCACGGTCTGGCCATGAGCCAGTTTTACGTCTGACGTACTATATGGTCTTTTGGGCACTACGGCGGACCTTGGACCACTGGTATTATGAACAATGGTCATTGACCCACATGTAATTGAAGAAACTGACGTCTTTACAACCTACGGTCCTTGGTTTCAATTTGCATTCTACCTTCGCTTGAAATGTTTTGTGAACTGTACTGAGGTGTTGAGATTATATTAAGGACTTTCTGCTTTTCGAGGAAGCCGAATTTGGTAGAGAACTGCAAAGAAAGGTAAAGACAATGAAATAAAGAAGAAGAGAGAGAATGCAGAAATAAAATGTCTGTAGTAAAACAAGAAACAATGAAAGAGATAACATGAAGAGAAAGGAATAATAAAACAAATGCAAATACGCGGGACCATTATATTTAGTACAATTAATTAGAATTAATAATTTACCCACTTTGATAACATGATAGCCAAGAGAAACAATTTATATAAATTCTTAGACAGTCAGTTGATATGTAGATCAGTTGCTTAGTCACGTGGTATTTCGATTAATCGCTTAGTTTGTCAGTTACCCAAGAGTTCAGTCAATTTTTCGGTCATGTAGTTTGGCAGTGTCCGTCATTGCACTGGCTTGCCAACAGGTTAAACGAAACTAAAGACCTATATCTGAGACAGTTTAATGAATTAAGTAAAATATACCTGTCAGGAAGGTTAAGCTAATTTAATAGATTTAGATATATGGAACGGAAACCATTTATAAACGGAAAACTATAAATTAATTTAATGCGCATCTCTTAACCTGCTCAGAGACATCAGAATATATGTATATTGTCCTTATAAGAAGACAGGGATCTTGATATCATGGGTAATACTTGAATGTCGTGTTGTTTAACATATAAAAGTGTATTAATCCCTGTTTATAAATAACCATTCAAAGAAAACTAATTCCTACGCTTTTTTATGCTCTGTTGAGAATATATTTGTTTAACGATTAACTTCGCCACCGACAAGAAGTGGTACAGATTTCACGCACGCCAAGTCGTTTTAATGATGATTTCCTCCGAGTCGAACCGGACTGGGCGCGGAGTTTCAAAAGAAAGATGTTAGCCATGTAGGCTTAAATATACGCCGGTTTATTCCACCTCCAGTCGTGTCATTTTGGCGAAGTGCACAATTTGTAGTGCACCAACAAATCGACCATGGACTTTACGCATACCCTCTCAAGGCAAGTTCATCCAGTGAAAATAATATTAAATTTTTACAACTTTTCGTCGGTCTGTAAACAAATATGTATTTTGCAAATACAATTAATACATCTAAAGGTGCAAAGTTCTTGATTAACTTTTATCAAAGTATTATTAATTTTTTATGATGATATTGAAATTGTTTATCGATAATATACGCTCCATCATGGAAACGTTATGAATTGGATCAAATCGTCAATGTGTTCATGGGTCCAGTTATTAAACCGTGAGCATGTTTGTCCCATCGTTCTGTGCTGTGCTGTGGTGGTAAAGGAATTTCGATGGTCCCGTCTTCCGTCAAAGAAGCTTGTCTCACACAAAAATTAGGAAGAGCCTACAATAGAGCAGAACAAAGCTCGAATTGAGTTTCTGCGCATGTAAGAAGAATAATTTGAGTCATGCGTCATGGCTTGAAGTGGCCTATCTCCCCCATCAAGACGATCTTTGGAGTCGCTGGCTTCGAGGCCCTGATGAGGCAGTACGAAGGACAGTCTGTGTGTGTCCGCCGGGCAGAGAACGACTCGAGGAGAGAGAGCTTGAAGACAAGATAGGTCTGATGTTTGAGTTTGTTTGACGTGACTAGTCCCACCGGACCCTGAGACTTGGTAGGTTTGATTGATTTGTGTCTCTTAGTTCTATTTTTAAATTTATATATATATTTTAAATACATTTTGGTAATTTTGGGAGTTAATTTATTTTGTATTTTTGGGTTAACTCCTGTAATAATTCTATGACCGTACCACCTCCCGGCCTCTGAGATTATTTTAATCCTGACACGGTCGCCGGTAGGGCGCAAATTGGTAGCAGAGCGTGGTTACGGATTTTTGTTTTTTGGTATTCAAATTTTTTTTAACGATTCAGGAGTTATTAAGAATGTTATGGTGATCGTGCTTTTGGGGCACGGTGTGGCACAGATAGGTCGTCTAGTGGCCTGCCGACCTTGCCTGCTTTAGCTCTTGTTTATTCTTGACCGAGCTAGGGGAGAAGTTTGTTAGGTGGGGCGTTGAATGCGTCCCGACGGTAGGTCCCCGGGGGATTGTAGGATTATCTTGAATTTTTACGGAGGCGATTTTGTTTGTATATTTTTTATTTTTATTCTCTCGTGGCTCCGACAGTTGGTTGGGTCTCCGGCCTTTGCAAGGAGGACCTAGTGAGGCTGTGCTAGAAGTTTCGGGTTGATGCGACGGGTCCGCTGTCCGTGCTTCGTGGCTTTTTTGAGATCGCAGCAGGAGCAGGAAATTTAGGCGATTCTTGTGGAGGTAATGGGACGTGGATTTCCGGTTGACGTTAAATTGGCTGAGGTTCAAACCGGTGATCTCCCTTCGGCTGATGAGCTAATACCCGCAGAGAATCCTACTCGTCCTGAGGTAATGAGTAAGGGGGTTCCTTTGAATCCTCCTGGAACGTCCTCCGTTCACAGCCCTCATATGCACGTGGCGTTAGGATTGGTTAAGTCCATGTATGCGGTGGACGGCAGATCTCCGAAAGCATTGTTGACCTTTTTGATGAAGGCCAATTCGATGGTTAAATTGAGCCTAGTCAGGGAGGACGAAATCCTTTTGGCCGGGTAATGCAAACGATGGGCGATTGTTTGAGGTTTAATCTCGCGTGGACATTTTAGACTCCGTGGTTAATGCTGCTGAGGTTTTGCCTGGTTTTTCTCAGGAGGTTAAAATTGTGGATCTCATTCTACAGAATATGGATCCCGGGCAGAGGACTCACTTTGTTTTTTTATAAACGGCCGAGGGCAGTGTTGGATTTATACGCGTTGGGTCGTGAATTATCTAACTGTCTGGTTGCCGGTAGGCAAAGGTTGGACGCCCTTGGCACAGTGTCTTCGACGAGTGGTTCCAGCGGTTATCCACCCTCTCGTCGTAATTGAAACGACTTGAGGGAAGTGCCTCTGCCAGCAGGCTAGCCGGAGAAGACTGCCCGATGGACACAAACAGACCTCTAATCTCCATTATCATGCAAGGTACATAGAGGTACTCTATTATATTTTATGGTATTTTGTAAGCAATACTATTGTGATATGTATAGATCTTAGATGGGATGGCCGTCATAGATATAATAGATATAATATTTAGTTTAAGTGCTGGAGAGTATTGTATCAATATGTTATAACTCTAGAAAAACGCCTTTGACATTGTGTCTGTCCTCCTAGGCGAGATGTTTCCGTTTGTAATCATGGAATTATATGGCACGTTACTTCACAACTGTGTTGGTCGCGTTGCGTCTGTTCACCTGAGCGATGGACAGCTCCGACTGAATTCTACTCCGTGGCCTGCGGATGGCGTCTCCTCGTGCCTTGTTAACCCTGTGCCAGTGCGACATACGTCGGACTGGACTTGCTACTGTGACCCATTTGGTAGCGGTCGTCTCAAGGAAGAGTGGATACATTGGCATAATTCATATATATTTCTTTTGAATGGTGTTACATAAGCTGTCATGGAGGCTCGGGTTCCATTTGGGAGAAGTCCGACAAGTACGTTGATATGCATTTTTTTTTTTTTGACTTTTCGATCGTGACTCTGTGTCTGTGTGTGCACTTTGGGTGCCCTGCTGTCAGGAGGAAGGTACCCTGAAGTATATGTCACGACAAAGCCATGAAGAACTGTCTACAAAACGTGTGGACTAATCCTCGTTGCCAGAAGTTGATTCTACGGCTTCCTAAAGTCTATGCAATTGGTTGCACTTCCGCTCCTGTCTCATCTTAAATCGAACTCTCGCTGTTGCCAGTTACATCTGATCGTAAAGATGACTTCTCAGAGGACATACATCGCATAGTGGCATCTCTTCATTTGAGACCAACGTGTCTGGTCAACCCCGAAGGCAGGGAGCTGTTTAATAGCGGACCGGAAGTCATCTTCGATCCAAACAACACTCATTTTGACTTCACACTGACATTTTCTTCCATTTTATTTTAAAATTGTAGGAGATATTTAAAAATTAATTAATGTCTTTATCAAATAGGCTGTTCTGTTATGATTCTCAGGTTTATGACAGATTAGTTGCTAGCATCAAATTTAATAAAAATGCCAGTCATGGGGAAGAAAGACAGCGAACGAACAAAAACATATCAAATTTAACATGTTCTTGTTCCACTGTAAAATGTAACTAAGTGATGTTATCCCATTTCACTTGCACTGAACTTACAGGAGTTAGATCATTACAGTATCTCCACTTTAAATATTTTGCAAATCTTGGTCACCACAAACTACTATGGGAATTTCATTGTACTATATGAAACTTGCCTCACTCGATGGTACCTGCACCTTGTCGTGGTGGTGGGGCTTGAGAACCTCGATGACCCCAAGAGCTATACTGGCGGTAGCACAGCTACTGGTAGGGCCTCCCTAGCCAGATTGGTCGAAGGGGAGAGGTCAGACTAAGACAGGTACCCTGGTCCTCCAGGTTGGGGGTTGGTCGCAAGGCTAACAACCTTGCACCGTAAAAAGGAACATCAAATGGGGAGGCCATGGACCGAATACGGACCATAGAGCCATAGAAAAGGATATGACATTTGACCATCGTCTCAGAATTGTTTGACTCCCATCAATCTCTGTTTGTCTTTGTTCCGGCTAAGCACGCTTCCTAGACCAAGCTGCCCTACGTCATTCTGTCCAAACGTGAGCACAACACCTGGTGTCTTGGTATATGGTGGCTCTGGAGGAGACAGACGTAATTTTGGTTTTCTGACGTGTTTTGCAGTCACGCCAGGCCCTGTATCCTGCCCTTTCATAACCCTCTTCTGCACGGGTATGCTGTTTTATTCTGTTGCAGAAAATTCCTTATCAAAATTCACAAAACTGTGAACAAGATGACGTTACGGTTTAAAGTCCGTACAAGAAGTTATGCATTTGTATGTTCAAACCAGTTTCTCTGCCACGGATTCTCACTGCAGCTGTCAAGAGTACATGCTTGAAGTGGCCTATCTGCCCATGCCCATGCCCGACGATCTTGCGAGGCCCTGATGAGCCAGTACGAAGGACAGTCTGTGTGTGTGTCCGTCGAGGCGAGAGCTTGAAGACAGTTACGTCTGATGACTAGTCGTAACCCCGACCGGAACCTGCAACTTGGGAGGTTCGATTGATTTTAGTCTGTTTGTTGTATTTTAAATATGTATATATATTTTTTTAAATACATAGTGAGAGTACATTTATTTTGTATTTTTTGGGTTAACCCCTGTAATAATCCTATGACCGTACCACCTCCCGGCCTCTGGGATTATTTTAATCCTGATACGGTCGTCGGTAGGGCGCAAATTATAAATACTTATTCGGTCTGAAGATGTCTGGCTGTCTTCTGTGTTGTTGCGCCATGTAGTGTAGTTGAAGTTTATCGACGTTTCAGAGGTCCTTGTTCACAGACTATACAAGTATTTTTTTACAAATCTATTTTAGTGTTATCATTCCATTTACATGCGATCTATCAGGTAGCCTCTTTCCAAGACATTTTAAAACCGGGATCATGGATGCATTTGTTGTTCCCTCTTTGCATTCCACAATAGTCTCATGTTTTATTTGTAAATAAGATATGACTTTAAAGACCCGAGGACACGGTGTCTTCTCTTTGCACCGTGTTCACACCGAAGCTGAAGTGCACTCAGCCTCTCATCTCGCGCTGCTTCAAAGACTTGAACTTAATAACAGGCAGATACATCAACGTAAACAGCACTGATGAGAGAAAGCTTGGGTTGAGCGAACCTCTTCCGGTCAGCTACCGGAAATCGACACTAGGCCTCAGGGATGTTAGCAAACCGCATGGGGCAAAGTGGACGCGACAAGTCCTGTTTCCCCCCCCCCCTGGCGTGGCGAACTGACAATGACCTGGAAAGTTGCGCGTTCGGTCAGTAGGACTTAATGGACTTGGCTTCGTGTCAGTTCGTTGTTTTTCATCTTCCTGTTTACGTTTATATTAAGTAATGGTTATGTGGTGAAAGATCTCGCCAGTACAACGGCTTAACTGTGTTTTAGTCGAGTCTTTGTTTAACATTTTCACTTATTTATTAATCGTTTACATTCGTGTCCTTCCAACTCGTTATCGGCCTGCAAAATTGTCACCTTTTAACTTGCCAAGTGACTAAAGGTTTTACATATTTATTGTCTTCATATTCAAGGTATTTTGTGCATTCAGATCACTACAACCTGATTCGATCGATTCGCTAATAACAGAACCAAAATGCCTATCAGTTTTATTAGAAAGCAGAATTTTCCAAACGTAATTTAAGTTGAAGCCTCAAATGGAATATCAAAGAAGAAATCGATGAGCTAAAGGATTGCTGGAATTCCGAACGGATAGTGGAAAGATCCAATTGCAAATGGAAAGTCTGAACGGGGAATTCCAGTTAATTTCTCTTAGTTCACTCTTTGTACCATCATCCTGTCGTATCATTTATCATTCTTCAATGAACTGAGTAATTGATTCTGCTTCGTAAAGTAAGTGAATAAGGAAATTATTTTATATAAATTTTACAATTTACAAGTATCATTTTTCTGCGAAATGCTCTGTGCAAACACTGCAATTGACGAAACATTCTTAACTAAATTATCAACACAGAAATTCAGTGGGAAGAATTTCAATCCAAACAATTTTTAAGAATGTGCTTTTCACATGCTCGAACATGGAGCCCATGGAATTACGTCAATTTTTTTAAGTCGACCGTTCTTCAAACCCAGATATTATCCGGCGTAGTAATAAATTCAACGCGATTTCCGCCTGGCGGTTAATGGAAGTTACTGTACTTCCCTTTGAATTTGCTTAGAAATCTCGGGCATGTTCTGCGCAGAAGTCCTTTGTTTCATAAGTCGTCGTTCCCTCATGACGGAGACAATGCCAGCCTTCGAAACGTCGAACTATTCCGAGTTGACGAGCTCGTCGCCAAAGAATATTATTTTAAGACTTATATTCTTCGTGGAAGCTTTAAATCTCGCTGGTATATCTGCATGCGTCCACTCCAGTTTAATCCTCCAGTGGTTGTCCCGTGCCCGACTTGTGACAGAACCTGCTCTTTATCTGCACTAAATGGAGCTTCGCGATCTATTACAGCATCCGGTCCGACGCACGGACTGACGGACAGACAAGTGAGGTGCTGCAGGCGCGAGCCAGGCCCAAAATAAACAAAAGAAAGTAGAAATCATCAGCTTCTTTCAGAAAGGCTACTATGAACGTTAATTGAAGAACAGTTAGCATAATCACGTGTGTGTGTGTGCTCGGCAGAACGTACAGGAAGCAGGACAAGGTTTTTGCAACTCCTGGAACTTGTCGGCATTTATGTTATTTGTATCTTTTTTCCCCCCTGTTTTCATTCTTATATTCTTTTTACATTCGTGTTTCAATAGTCGATTTAGATTAATGGCTTGGAATTGTTGATATAACTTAGTCGGCATTGCAGTGAGCTTACAGATCTTTACCGTGCCGAGGCGGGATTTCTTTTATTCATAGGCAGGAAACCATCTTGAGATTGTCTATAAGTAACATTACTTCTGATGAAATGCGACATTGATAAAATTGACCAATTAAAACACACTATTGATTTATTCATTCATTCTGGTGAATCGATATGGGAACTTTAGAGCAAAAGTTGAATGTAGAATACGGATTTACATAACAAGAATGTAACAAAGCGCAATCCTACATCGATGCGAAGACAGGACTACAGCTGAGATTCAGAACGAAAGTTTTATGACATGTGAAACATTTCAAGATTTTGAAAGTCAGAGGGCGCGGGTTACGAGATTACTTAATCAGGCATCTCGAATTATCACTATTCCTTTTTCTGTAGTATTTATTTTTTATTTATTTAGTGTTCTGTCTGACGACAGGTCCATATGAACAGGATCCTTCGATCCTTTTCTCGGACTGGGACCTGTTCATATACGTTCTTGGCAGATGATCCAGAAGTGGTTTGCCATTGCCTTCTTCTGTGTGTGAATGGAGTAATTGTTGGGATGCCACGGAGAAACCGGGGAAGCCCCTGGAGGAAAACGTGTTGCCTAGACCACGGCCTTGCCCAATTTTGAAGAAATTTGTGGAACTTTAAAGTTCAACATGATCATTAAGGTTCACTGCAGAGTAGCTTGGCCATCCCAGGGACTGTTACCTTCTGGATAAAAAGACTGTTCCTTGCAGTCAGAGCTTTCTGATAAAATTTGAGCCTCCCTATAAAATGTGGTTTATGGTTCCTTACAAATTCAAGTAAATTAGAGATGTCTCTCCCCTTCTCTCCGCCTGTTTCCATATTCCTCCCTGCACCCCCTCATTCCATTTTACGTCGTCAGTCTTACATAACACTTGAATGTGCAGACATCAATTCTTTAGAAAAATCCCAAAAAGCCTTGTAAATACATTACGAGAGTAAAAAGTTTGAACTGAGAAGTTTGTGATGGAGAAGGAATTTAGACACAATAACCACGAAACTAAGAAACTTACACATAAAAATGTAAATTTCTCTTTAGTTAGTTGTTGCCGGAATATCATTGATCCAGAATAGAAGTAGAATTATTTTAGACTACAATACGTAGTGTAGAACCTTAAAACGTCATCCACATCTTCACATCTTCACATCTTCATCAGCACATCTTCACAGCTGGTAGGGACTGTGAAGGAAACAACAATCCTTTCACGTTCTCCACTTTGTTGGCTGTCATCAAGACTGCAAGAGCTGTTGTCAGGTCTACATTTTAACTCAGAATGTCGAAGTGCGCAATCGCAAATTCGTAGCGTTCAGAACGTATCGATATGACGGACAGCGGAAAGAATCAGCTGATTACAATCGCAAAACGGTAATTGGGAATTGCGCTTGGAAAACACGTGACTGTCAACCAGAGCTGTTTCGAGGCTGACAGCGTTGATTCAGAGGAACATCAAATCGCGACGAAAATATGGTATATAATGCAATGACGCCCGCTAGATGTCTTCAGTTTCCTCAAGCCATTATAAGTATTAAGTTTTTCTTTGCCTACACCAACGTGAAGAAGGGACATTTCTTGTCTTATCTGTATCTTCATCTAACGTTGTTAGGGACGTGTTTAACCACCGGCTCAAGGCTTGTTTATTTGGAATCAGCTTATAAATTAAATATTATACCTTTCATTAAATCTCAATCCGTGAACCGGAAGCGATTCATCAGTATCTTTTCAGTCTTAATGCTTGGTGGTATGAAGGCTTTCATTTTATTATTCCTAGACGCTTATCCATTTCCTGGATACAGCACTAGTAGCGGATTTGAGACACTAATCGTCGGTCGCTGGCAATTAAGTATAATGACAGTCATTACAGGGATGTCAGTAGCCACAAACTGAGTTGGATTGGTTGTAGCGACTTTATACCCCCCTCTGTGTTTGCTCTTAGGAACGAGAGTAACAAACCAACTTCACAGTCACGAATAAGACAGAAGACATCAAATTCTGGAAATGTTTGCTTCCGTTCTTTAATCTCTGCGTCTAATTCTGACAAATCAAAGTATGAAAACGTGCAGCGTAATAGTTTTGAATATTTTATGAACGGAAACTTTTGGTTTGTTACACCAAGAGAACAACATATATTGAGGGTTTACGATGATCAAGGAACTGAGGATATTATTTGTATTTATTGTAAATCAGGAGAAGTAATAGGAGGCGGGAGATAATTTAGTAAAGATTAGATAATCTGTACTGTTTATGGAATAAATTAGGAATATAATGGTAATAAACTCAAAGTGAGACAAGTTAATTGCCTACT